>NC_054388.1:78055827-78338327 GCF_017654675.1 Xenopus laevis
CTGTTATAGATAATTAAAAGCAAGATATTATTACCTCAAGAAGATGTTTGCCTCTCAATGAGCCACTGTGGACTCTTTTGGCATAAAGTTGCTTACAGAAAATAGATCAAACCTTGCAGAATCCATGTTGCTCTGGGGATCCTAGAGTTTGTACAAGAGTTCCCATAATAACCATAATATCTCATGCATATATCTGCAGTCATCATATTCAGGGGCAACAAGGACAAGAAAGGTCCTGCTTCTCAATTTTGCAGTATAGTTCTGATATCTTTAGTAACTATTTTATACTGGACTATGAAAGCTTTTCTTCAGATATTGCTCTTAACATAAATTAATTAGTCAAGGTGTGCATTGTATTGCAGCCCTCCACTGGTGTTACTGTATATAGGTATGAGATCCATTATCCAGAAACTGGTTATCCAGCTAGCTCTGAATTACAGAAATGTCATCTCCAATAGACTTCATTATAATCAAATTAAAAATGATTTCCTTTTTCTCAATAATAACATGAAACATAATCCTATTGGGTTTATTTATTGTTTAAATATTTTTTTAGCAGACATAATATGGAGATCCAAATTATGGAAAGACCCTTTATCAGAAAACTCCAATGTCCCGAGCATTCTGGATAATAGGTCATATGCCTGTAAATGAATTAATTGCTCACCATTTCTTTTCAATCATAGCATGCATGGCATTTCTTGCTGCTGGCTCAGATGGCTGTATGCAATATTCATGAGTCACATTCTGACTGGAAATACTGGATTAAAGTTCAAGTGCAAAGCAATTGTAACAGTAAGACAAATAAAGAAAGAATGGCAAGTATTGTGCAGGAATATATAAGTTGTCAATTGTTAGCTTAGTCCATGCAATACGGCAATCCAGAATTTTTTTAGTCAATAGATCCCTCATCTTACCCCAGTAGCAATATTTTGGTGTGAATGAAGGGTATAGAGGGGAAGGAACAGGTTAGCTCAGTGACAAGAGACCATAAGGGATTAGTAAGATGACCTCAATATGTGCATATGTATCTTGGGTGGGATAGCTAGTTAAGATCCACAAGGTAATATCATTACCTGTAGTTCCAGGCTCCCACTAATACAGGAGTTTCAGCTGGCTCCTCCAAGTCTATAGTAAAGGGAGAGGAATTGCTGTGGTCTATCTCTTGAAGACATGTCAGAGAAAATGGTGGACATGGGTCCAGTAATTTTGAAAAAGAGAAGAAGGAACCCTGTGGGGTACAGTCTGCATCTGGGTTTCTTTGAGCATCTGGAACTGCAAAAATAGTGCATTTTTGTTCTTCCAAATACTCAAAGAAACCAAGAATTTAAGGTAACCTGAAAAGAGCAGAATAAAAGAGGGAAACTGTATGAGCAAAAATTAAAGGTGTAAGAAAAAAATTTGTAAATAAGAGGAGAAGGATAGGACAAGAGAGGAAAGAAGAAAAGAGAGACATGATAGGACAGGCTATAAGGGGGAAGAGGAAGACTAAGAAGAGTTAAAGTATGGAAAAGAAAGAAAAAAGTGACAAGGACAAATAAGAATGGTGATTTATGATTATGAGTTGGTAAATGTTTATGCACAGTGGGAAGTTCATTATTAAAAGAGTTTTAGGCTTATTTGTTAAACTGTAGGTAAAGCTATAATGGGGGATCTGCAATTGCTCTATTTAGTTCTTTTTGTGTTTTTCAAAGGTTAGTATTTCTGTTCTGCCACTCCCCAGCCTGCAATTTTTTTTTAAAGGTTAATTTTTATTGAATTTTAACAACAGAAAATTAGAAAGAAGAAAAGCAAGTTAGAAGAAAAGAAAAGAGTTATTTGCACAATTGCATCCCAGGCTCTCTTAGTGGCATCCATTACAGGTAACAAAGGGCCAAGATCCTTTCGAGTTCTATATAAAGCATTGTGTAGGCTTTCCACAGAAGTAAGATAGAGTGCCTCTATTATGGATGCCGGGTTATCAGCGTCAAACACTTTCCAACCGGCTGCATGCGAGGCCTGGGAGGCAAGATAGTATAGCTCATAATTGGGAGAGGTCAGACCCAACTGATCACGAGGAGCATTAAGAATGGCTCTGGACAGAGTGGGTGTTTTGTTCCCCCAAATAAATTCAGATTGTGTTCGGTCTAGATCATGTAAGGCTTTCTTGGGTATGTGGCAGGGGGTATTACTCAGTATATAGAGAAATTTAGGAAGATAAATCATTTTGCATATATTTATTCTG
Organism: Xenopus laevis; assembly: GCF_017654675.1. NCBI lineage: Eukaryota > Metazoa > Chordata > Amphibia > Anura > Pipidae > Xenopus > Xenopus laevis. The sequence continues at coordinate 78,058,052 of NC_054388.1, forward strand.
CCTATTAGCGTGAGAGGGAGTTTGGTCCAGTGTGCAAGTGTGTCCTTGAATTTACGGAGTAAGGAGTATAAATTATGCTGCAAAAATAATGTCGGATCTGTGTGCATCATTATCCCTAGGTACTTAAAATTATCTGCTACTTTTAGGTTACAGTTTGCGGCCATCCCTGTTGGAAGCTGTCCGTCAAGGGGAAACAGTATGGACTTCTCCCAATTAATTTTAAGGCCTGAAAATATACCAAATTGTTTGACAATCCCAAGTACAGAGGCGAGTGATTCATGTGGGTCTGCTAAGTATAGGAGCGTATCATCTGCATACAATGAGACCTTCTCCTCTATTGTTTTGTAGATGAATCCCCGTATCCCCCGAGATTGCCGAATTGCTATGGCCATGGGTTCAATTGCCAACGCAAATATGAGCGGAGAGAGAGGGCACCCTTGACGAGTACCTCTGGACAGGCGAAATGGTACGGAAGTAATGCCATTAACCCGGTTGGATGCCTTTGGTTCACTGTACATCAGCCGAAGCCACTTTGTAAAGGAAGGGCCAAAACCCATTCTAGTTACTACCTCCCATAAGTAAGGCCACTCCACCGAATCAAATGCCTTAGCCGTGTCCAATGAAACCACCAGCCTGGAACCCATATTTTCGTGTTTCAGTTGTAAATTAAGGAACAGTCTTCTCAGGTTAAAGCTGGTTGATTTAGAAGGCATAAAGCCGGTCTGATCAGGTTCCACCACCGTAGATACAACTTTGACAAGACGTTTAGCTAAAATTTTTGCAAGAATTTTAATTTCCATATTGAGTAATGAGATTGGCCTATAGGAGGAGCACAGTGTGGGGTCCTTCCCTGGTTTGGGGATGACCACAATTGTCGCATCCGAGAACGTTTTAGGGAGAGAGAAATTTTCAAAGGTATACATCAGGGTTTCATGCAATTTGGGGACTATCTCGCGTAAATAAATATGGTACCATTCTATAACAAAGCCATCCGGGCCCGGGGATTTGCCGGAAGGGAAGGATAGTATGGCTTCGGCAATCGGGGAACCAGCTTGCAATTTTAAATACTTCTTGAGTCAGTCACTCTCTGCAACTAATAAGGCAGATTAACCCTGAGATAACAATGTAATGGTATTATATTTTATTATGTATCTTCTTATTAAGTCGCTCTTTTAATAATCTGCCATTCAGACCTGAGCAGTTGCAAAGATGATTGGGGCCACTAGCAACCCAAACAGCAGTTTAAATTCTATGTTAGGGAGCTGCAGAACTAAAATATAGTAATTGATAATGATGGGCGAATTTCTCCTGTTTAGCTTCGCCAGAAAATTCGCGAATTTCCCTCGAAATTCCCGAAACGGCGAAAAATTAGCGAAACTCGAATTTTGACGCAGGAGACAATTCTGACGCCAGTGTCAATCCTGACGCCCATTAAAGTCAGTGGGCAACTAGAATTGTCGTTAGCGTCAGGATTGTTGCCGGCGTCATTATATTTTTCGCCGGCGAATTTTCATGGCAATTTCGCAAATTTATTCGCCCATCACTAGTAATTAATGCAAATGCAAAAAAATTAATTTCAAGATGAACTGCTCGTTAAAGAAAAATCTTTACCTCTAAAAATATAATCAAGGACAAATATAATCAAAGATTAACAAAGAGAGGAACTGGACACTATTTGTAATATTACTGGAAATTCCAACACCAAAAAAGTTGCAAAATGGAGCTGGTGTGGCTCATAGATAACTGCACTTTTGGACTCTTTTTGAATGCCCAGATAACTATATGAAAGCATTTCTCCATGCCCTGGACACATAGCAACCTTACATGACACTCTCTGTATCTTTATACTTACATATACATACATACTATTAAAAAGCAGCAAGAGCATGTAAAGGTGCAAATTATTGTAGCACTGGGATAGTGTATGAAGCATTCATCTGTTCTTGTCAAAATTGAAGAAATCCTTATAAATATCTGAGCAGCATTGATTCAGTGGCTAAAGAAGAAATATAGATATAGTGCGTATGGGGAGTTTAAAACTCATTTCTTTTATATATACACACTAGCTAAACAAATTAAAATAAAGTTTGTAGAGACAGACTAGACATTCTGTATCTTCAGCTTTTCAAGGAGAACTGAGCTACTTCCCTTGCCTTTTTTATTATTCTTCATTTAAGTATTATTTTTTAATTGCTGCATATTAAACATAAAATCTGGTACAATCTTTAAAAATAAATAGGACCTAACTATAAATGGGCCCTGTTGTGTTTTTATCTTTGACAAGCAAGTAATTGCTTCTCAAATTTATCAGTTTGTTTATGCAAAAGCCATTTGCCAAGCCTAGCTCAAAAAGCATCAATTTCATCATTATCATCTTATTAATTTAGCCTAGCTATAACACAGCTGATTATTTCTGAGTAATATGCTTTGCAACACATCATGTGTGGCAGAACCATCTGTACAGTACCTATTTAATAAATAAACCCTCGGCTAAATGTCTCTGTTTATTGAGAACTAATGTTTATAGAAAATATAATGGTTCGCTATAAATAACTCAGCATCATCAACCTGCATATGAATCAGTCCACAAAATGCTGACATCATCACCTTTTCAGTAGCAGAGGAAGTGATATTACCCCAAAGAGCCATTGAGTCAATATTTAGGCATTAAAACAGCAATGAAGGCATATTAATGCTTAAAACTTCAATGTTGGCAGAGGAATTGCCACAATGGACACATTTTATAACTCCGAGCATACTTAGAGTTTATGGCTGGTTTTTTCTCCTTTTTTTTTTTTGAGTGCCGAGTGTTTAATGTTATTTCCCCACTTTAAGTATATTTTTAAAAAAAGGAAAATTGCTGATTGTGATTGTTTCATATGAAATGCTGATTCTAATTACTCCCTTTTTGAGACAAAGCAAACTTGCTGTCAGCAAATAAAGAGCTTTTGTTTTGGGTGGGGGCCTCATGCTGGAACTCTGTTGTTCATTGTATAGGGTTTTTATATATTCTCATGTACAATTATAATATTGGGGTAAATAAATTCACAAAACATTAGATATGGGTAAAACGACCCCTCTCCTAAAGAAAAACCTGCCATGAAATAAAAATGATTTAGGCCTTCCAACTTGATTTTATTTGTACAACAGTGTGTGCATTTCTCTCATATTGCACAAGGAAGGCTGTATATAAATTTGAAAAAATGTTATAAAAATAACCACATGTAAGTCATATATATGAATCTTGATAAAGGCTCTAGGTGTGAGCCGAAATATTCATTCTTGCCACAATCGAATAAAGACTTTATTGCTTTAAAAATCCCAGGAGTGCGCTACCATATTTGTTTGTAAATACATAATCCGAGGAGCAGCACCTGGTACTGCAACAGCGTCTTATCTAGTGACGGACGAATATCTGCGCGATTCGCCGGCGTCCAAAAAAAAATGGATGCTGGCGTTTTTTTGGACTCCGGCACATTTTCTCCATAAAAACGGACGCCAGCGTCGTTTCTTGAATTTTTTGCCGTTTCACAAATTTCACGCGAAATTCACTTTTCGACGAAGCAAAACGACGCAAATTCGCCCATCACTAGTCCTATCTACTGTATGTTCATGAAAGCAATGGGAGCAAGTCACAGAATGCAGCATTACAGAAGCATGGGAGCTATGCACTTAGTGCCTCAGTAATAAACACATTTTTTTCTTTTAACTATTTATAGCCCTGCACAGTTTCACCCAACCTCTCTCAAACCACACTAAAAACACACCTAAAAGCACCCCTTGCGCCTCCGTTCCTGATCTACAAAATCAGAGCTGCACAACAGGGTTGGTGGTCGCCATGTTTGGCCATGTCACTTCTATTTTTTAGCTCTCTACTGCTGATCACCAACCAGGAGTATGCTCAGTGGAAGCCAGAATTAAATCAGCTTCCAATGTGGATGCTTCTGCTCAGTGATCAATGTTAAGGAGCCAGAAAAGGGAGCTGATAATACTACACATGGCTGCTGGCAAATCCTCTGCACAGTTCTGCTTTTGGAGATCAAGTACAAGGAAGCAGTACTGTTTTTGGGAATTCTTTTGGAGGCAATAGTCAACCCATCAGTGCAAATGGATACATTATACACTGTCCATTTGGAGAAACTTCAAGAATCCATGTCTTCACTTACCCCACATATTTGGGGTTTAACTATGGCGAATGGCTTCCATTTTTTCAGGTTAAAAAAGAAGACCACAAATAAGTATTAATGCAATTCTGACACCATTTTACAGCATTTTTAAATAATGTTGCAGTATCACCCCCAAGACCTGTGGTCCTGGTGAAGGTTTTATTCAAAACTGTACACTTTTGAATGTAGAGTTTTGAGTATATGTGCAGGGCTACAAAGAATTAAAAAACATCAGGGGAGTTTGTATCATTAATCACAAATTTGTTTCTAAAATGCTTATGTCTCATTTGTACCCTAACCTTTAGTTGTAAACTCTTGTAAGTAGGGCCCTTGTTTGTTATTTACCATTTGTCCCCTGTCCGTTATAAAGGTAAAGCACTGCATAACTTTTCGGTGCTATATAAATAAATAATGATCATGATGGTGATTTTTAGGGGCTATTGCAGCTTAAGAATACATGCTGCAGTCAGTCCGCAGAAACAAAGGAATACCCATAACGAGGTTGCAGCCTTAATGACGAAGTCCCCCAGTGGGATCCAGAGTATGATAATATCCACCCAACCTTATTTCCCTTATATACTATAATATTTTGCACTGCATACATCTAATTGTTGAGAGAGTGGACACTGTATGTCAGGTTCTTTGATGAGCCCTAGGCTAGGCGATCCAGCCAGAAACTGCTTCCTTTAATTAATTTAACTGCCTTGAACTTGATGACTTTAGGGTACGTGTTACTAGACTGAGCAATTTTTGCACATACCATTACATCTGTAGCTCCAAATTTTTTTGTGATTTAAATTAAGAAGTGGACAGATTCTGTAATTTTATGGCAAAACATAAGGCTAGAACAATTCAGAGCAAAGTGATATTAATCAGGGCAGTTAATATGGGTCAGCTAGGGTACAATTCATCTCTGCACAGACGCAAAGCACATACTTGAAGAGCAGCTGGTAGAATTTAGCGGTATTCAGCTCCAGCAACCCTGTGTTCTAAGGCTTGAAATTAATGTTTTCTGATTTGGCACATGGAGAGTCAAGATTTGCTCCCCTGTCCCAGATCAAGCACAAGAGTACTGCACCAGTAATGTTTTCATGGTTATGCAATGTAGTAGTAGCAGTTTAATACATTGTTTATTGCACACATATTTGCTCTCAAAAGGAACAAAGACATTTGCATTTCCATAACTAAAAATATTTACCTTGTTTATGTTTTTCGCTGCCAATGGGTCACAAGTTCCCAATGGCACATTAAGTGTTAGGAGTTCCATTGTTTCACCAAATTGCTCGTTTGGTCAATCACATCAAATCCCAATTTGAATCAAGCATATAGATTGCCCACCCAGACACTCACACAACAAGTTGGCTGATTTACCAGCGCTTTATTGTACTATGACTCAGAATAGGCAGGGAAACTCACAGTCAGCCATGAATCAGACCTTAACAAGTCCGCAAATTAGCCTCTTGGTAACATTTTCCAAAGCTGCTGATCTCAAAATACTTTTCACAGTGATACTTTTAAATAAAGACGTAAACTGCGCTCTGCACTCAGATCTTCATTTCATTCAATTTATCAGCAGGTCCCCTGCTGTTTTAGTAGGTTGCTCTGCAATATTAGCCTTGAGCAGATATAAACCAAGATATAAAATACAAACAAATCCCATGTATTAATTTCCTCAAAAAGTCATGAATTAAAGCATATTTTGACAGCAGTAGAGTGCAGTAAAAGAAAAAACAGTCCTCTATGGAACCTGACTGTATTAAGGCTCATGGCAATCTGCATTTATTTAAAAACATAAATGACTGTAAACCAATGCTCTAATTTGTACATTTTTGGTTGGGGGAATACTTCAAATTTTCAGTATGAACTGGGACTCACACTAACTAAAAGGCTATAAGGTACAAGTTGCATTTCCATATACTGCATTTGTTCAAATTGTTATTATTCTTAATTTATACATCATTTACATATTCCACAGCACTTTAAAGACATTCATATTCACATTAATTTCTGGCCTAGTGTAGCTTACTATTTAAGGCTCCTATCACATTTATACACCCTAGTAATAATCTTACTTAACCGGCCTGTAAATTTTTGTAGTGTGGGGAGGAAACTTTTGAGAGCACAGGGAGAACAAGCCTTGCAAAAAAAACTGACACAAGTCGCCATGTTTTTCACACATTGTACCCTACAAGGCAGCAATGTGATCACAAGAGAACTGTATATTCTAATATGTTGCTGCTAAATTGTGCAGGGAATGCTTACAGTATAGTATATTGCAGGGCTTTCCAGCTGGAGGCATGTCTGTTGGATGCTGACCTTCAATCTTTTTTTAATGGCCCACTTGAGTTTGGTGGTTCCATGTAGGCCGCTATTTGAGATAATGGGTTTAGTTAACATATGCGTTTCCTTAGAGTGTTATGGGGAGAATGTCTGTTTGCTCTCCTATATACAGGACAGTTAGGGTGAGATTTGGGGTGAAAACATCACTGTTGTCCTAGATATCATTAGAACTATGGCTGAATGATACACATATATGTGTTTCTGTACATTTAATATTGTTATGAACTAAAGAGGCCCTGACCTCCTAGTAGGACTTTAATAGGGCACATTTACTAAGCTCGAGTGAAGGATTCGAAGTTAAAAAACTTCTAATTTTGATGCTTTTTTGGGTACTTCCACCATCGAATAGGCTACTTCGACCACCACTTCGAATTGAACGATTCGAACTAAAAATCGTTTGACTATTCGACCATTCGATAGTCGAAGTACTGTCTCTTTAAAAAAAACTTTGACTACCTACTTCGCCACTTTAAACCTACCGAGCTACAATGTTAGCCTATGGGGACCTTCCCCATAAGGTTTCTAAGCTTTTTCTGATCGAAGGAAAATCCTTCGATCGATGGATTAATATCCTTCGAATTGCTTGATTCGAAGGATTAAATTGTTTGATCGCACGATTTTTCCTTCGATTGATCGATTGAAGTATTTGCAGTAAATCCTTCGACTTCGATATTCGAAGTCGAAGGATTTTACTTTAATGGTCGAATATCGAGGGTTAATTAATCCTCGATATTTGACCCTTAGTTAATGTGCCCCTTTAACAGATAGTCCAACAACTACTGAACAAGAGTGATAGAGTATAAGAGAAGATAATTATTTGGCAAAAATAGAATATAAATGGGCATCACTGAATTCACGAATACTGAGTATAACAAATGCTTTTCTTGGCTATGGTAGAATGAGTGGTTATAGCAGTGACATGAAGTAAAGCATTTTGGAGGGAATGATTTAAAGACAAAGACCATGAAGAATTCAAATGTATAGTATTCATTGATATAAACAGGTTTGTTTAAAGACTGACTTATCATCCTTTTTTACATGTTTGAAGCATCAAATACAATTTAAATACAATTTAAATCTTGAAACTATTAAAGAAAAGCATTACATTTATAAATACAGAATTACTGTAACACCAGAATTTCAATAGGTCCTGTAATTTTACATCAGGTAGAAAAAGAGCAGTCTGGGTGGGCTAAGAGGTTTTCATCTTCTGTCAAATTCTCTGTTTTCTATGATGGTCACTGGCACACTATTAAGGCAGCTGAATCACAAGAGCTTTAATTCTTTATACAAAGACCCCCATGGCTTTAAACAAACTCAAGTGTAAGGGAGGGGGATGTGGTGGGGTTGGTGTAGAAAAAAAAAGTGTTTGTTTCTTGTTTGAGTTTAAAAAGAAAAAATAAATTCATAGGAGTCTCTCAATCAAGCTGGTGCCACAAGTATGTTACAAATTAAAAGTCACAAATCTCAGAAATAAAGTAACTTAATCTGCATTTGGAAAAAAAAAAAAACATGCTGAGTTAAAATGGTCTATTTAAACAAGTGCCAATTATCAAATAATTTTCAGACCCAAACAGAAAGTTTTTGTATATGAAAAGAGTCCCTCAGCTTTAAATGTTCAACTCCAGATGCCTTCTGCTGGTAATTGTTTTGAATTCTCTGTAGGCCATTGATAACCAAACCCACAGAGTAAGGTAATGGGGAGGAAGCACAGTTCTACCAGCCAATTCAGGGTATGAGCTATGGACAGGGCATCTGTTCTATATGAGTTACAGGAGAGAGGCCTACTGACAGTTTGTGGAATGGGCCTAATTTATTAAACGAGACATCTAATATAAACAGTCATTTGTTTTCGGGTACTGACAGCTTGGATCTGGCTTATGTGAGTTTTCGTGTCACTTAAAGTACCACTGGACGGTAACTTACAGCCCATTTACAGCTACAATGGCCTTGTATACATTTCCAAGGCTAATCTTTTTTTGCTAATTATTATAGGTTTTAAATTTTAAATTTTAAAGGTTTTAAAAGACGTGTTGTCATCCTAAGGGACAATATATCTTATTTGGTATATGTGGGGGGTGCAGTGTTTTATATTGCTGTCTCAAAGTCTTAGGTCCACATCCAAGGCGATGTCGAGTTTGTATGGTTTTCTCCCCTCACATACTGGTAGGTTAATTGATTTATGAGTAAATTAAGTGTGTGATGTCTGTGACTGTGGTGGGGAAATTCGATTTCATTCTCCTCTGGAGCTGGGATTCATTTCAATAGTTTAACATTCAAAAGTAAAGTGCTGTATAATATTTCACTACTTTATAAATAAAGGATTATAATATATAAATATATATATATATATATATATATATATATATATATATATATATATATATATATATATATATATATATATATATATATATATATCCATAGATACACAGAAAAGTATGAGGGTGTATCTTTATGGACATGAATTTCTTCTTTGCATGTTTGGATACATTTGCATGGGAGGGAGCAGTCATATTGCTTACCTTAGATAAATTAAGAAAAATTAAAAACTAAGAAAAGTCAATTATGAAAAATCCCTGGTTTGTTTCATCACAAATGATGCTATCATTATCTTTGCTGATGGAATATTTTTTAGGGTTGCATAAACTGAGCAAACACCACCGCTTAAAATTCCACTCAGATATCTTTAAAAAGGTAAAACATAAGAAAGCTACATGCCTGAGTATGAGTATATGTTTTTCCTTATTTTTTATTAGTAGTGTATTGACTTTTATAGAACAGTCCTTCCAAACTGCACCTGATTTAAGATCCACTACAAGCTAGTAAAGCTTTACTCTACTATTTACTGACTTTTTGGTAGACTTAAAGTATGGTGATCCAAACTACTGAACGCTCCCTTATCAAGGAAATGCCAGGTCCTTAGTATTCTAAAAAAGAAAAAAGGCACAATAAATGTATTTTGTTTAAATAAATGGGGCTTGTCAGGTGTGCCAGATTCAATAGTAATGTCTGCTACATCTTTACTATTATAGATATTGAATTTTTTTCCCTACAAACTTGAATTAGGTAGTGCCATCCTCTAAGCAGGGGACCCTGTAGTTAGGTCTATGGTCATCCAGTGATAACAGGTGCATGGTTAATAGCAAACACTGCCCATTTATCAGTTATTATGTTTGGAAGGTGCTTTCTTGTTCAGTTATTTGCTTTTGATTACCACACCTCTTCTGACCAGTTTTGGTCCACCACCATTTTATTCCAATATGTTGCATTAAGACAAAAGTGTGTGTGAAATTAAAAAAGACCTACTGTGTATAACATCTCCCAGAACACAGATACACCAGTCAAATGATACCCAAGGTAAAGACAACAAGTAATCAAAAAGTTGAATGACTAAAAATGAGCTTAACTCTCAAAGATCCACTACAACATCACCATCTATATCATCATCATCATCATCATTTATTTATATAGCGCTGTCAAGATACGCAGTGCTTTATCTATATGTTCTCTAGTGTTGTATGTACAGATATATAGATATATATATATATACGGAAGCTATTATTAAGGAATTATACAGAGTTAGTTATACAGAAAAAATTATTTAGAGACTTTTGGCTATGGAGAAAAATAGCATGGAAAGGGCAATGTTGATTGCGATTTAAAGGAATTGTTCAGTACAAAAATAAAAACTGGGTAAATAGATAGGCTGTGCAAAATAAAACATGTTTCTAATATAGTTAATTAAACAAAAATGTTATGTATAAAGGCTGGAGTGACTGGATGTGTAACATAATAGCCAGAACACTACTTCCTGCTTTGCAGATCTCTTGGTTTCCACTGATTGGTTACCAGGCAGTAACCAATCAGTGACTTGAGGGGGGCCACGTGGGTCATAACTGTTGCTTTTGAATCTGAGCTGCATGCTAAGGATCAATTGCAAACTCACTGAACAGTTATGTCCCATGTGGGCTCCCTTAAAGTCGCTGACTAACTCAGAGTTAGAGGGCTGAAAAGCAGGAAGTAGTGTTCTGGATATTATGTTATACATCCAGTATAACTAACTACATAAGAAACATTTTTTTATTTTGCACAGCCTATCTATTTAGCCAGTTTTTATTTTTACACTGAACTGTTCCTTTAAAAGTGGCTGCTCTAGCAATGTGTAATGCTGCGCTGTTCTTACTGATCCCTAACTTCCGCTGCTTAGTTATCCCCTGATGGACAGGCATAGCCTAACAAATAACTGGTGAAGTACTACCTGCATATTATAGGGGTTGTTCATTTTTAAATTAACTTTTAGTATGATGTAGAGAGTGATATTTTGAGACAGTTTGCATTTGGTTTTCATTTTTTTTTCATTTGTGAGTTATTTAGTTATTTAGCTTTTTATTTAGCAGCTCTCCAATTTAAATTTGTTTTTTTAGATGGGGTCAGTGACACATTTTTGAAAGCTGGAAAGAGTTAGAAGAAGCAAATAATTCAAAGACAAAAATAATAAATAATGCAGACCAATTGAAACGTTGCTTAGACTTGGCCATTCTATATCTAGATAACTTAAAGGTGAACCTCCCCTTTAATATTTTGTAAAGTAACAATTTCTAGGAGTGATTTTTAAATGGATAAATGTCTAATTTGTGCCATATTGAGCTAAAGATAAACAAGTAACTTTAATAATTTAACTAATTATATAAAATGTAATAATTACAGATAAATACCACATCCTATTGTATAATATGGTCATGCCGCTGTCAATGCAATGCTGGGACACATTAACATATAACTATTTTATACTTAAGTAGTTTTATGACATTGAGTTTATTGTATACATTTTTTCATAGATTATTTCTGCACATTTGTTTTAAAGTAGTATAACTGTCATATCATTTGTAATGATTTATATTGCTCAGATGGCCATAGTATCATATTGTTGCTTATGATACATGCATGCGCCTTCATAAGAAAACAAATACCACACCAGCTCTTTTCAGTGTCGTTGGTTCAACTATAAACATTAGGTAATTACAGGAGCTTTAACTCTGGGGGATAAAATGACAGACTCATTTCAAAATATTTTCTAAGCCCCCTGGCAGTAAAAGGGTTAAGTAAACTGAGCTTAAGGGACTTGTCTTAAGGGACATTGTGAGTTAAGGCTTTGCTTATTTTTTTGGCAAGAGACGAAGCCCAGACACGTACCCTGTGCAGTCTAACTAGTGGTACCTGCAGCACTTCTGTCTACTGCTGAGTTTTTTCCTCATCAGTCAATTTGGAAATAGGTCACAGAAAAAGGTCAACCACCTCTTCCTGTTTAGCCAGAAGAGAAAAAACTCTAGAAAGTGTCAGTTTCCCTTCCTCTCCTTTCATCGCTCCAAAGCTTCCTGGTAGAGAAGTGCTGCTTGGATCATGTCATGGTACCAAACTTTGTTCTAGTACATTTATTGGGCCATGGTGATTTACGGCCTACAACTATATAATGGCTCATGCCCATCCAATACTTTTCATTACATTTTCAGAATTTCATTTGTAGTGATGAGTGTAGTGATGAGTGAATCTGTCCTGTTTTGCTTCACTAAAAAATACACGAAACTCCAAATACATTAGCGAAACTCATTGAAGTCAATAGTGGGTAAAACATTTTTTTATGCGCGACAATTTTTTCTTACTCTGATTGCATTAAAGTCAATGGGTGGTTTTCTTATGGTGACTTTTTTATGTCTCAGCAACAATTTTGTCTTGCCGACTTTTTAGACTTGTTGACTTTTTTGTGCAAATGCATTAAAGTCAATGGGCGGTTTTTTCTTATGCCAACCTCTGACATGCAAAAGGTGCGCCAAAGGTTGGCACAAACCCGCCCATCCAACGGATAAACCCGTGGGTTCCGTGGGTATTGGGCTGTGTTTAGACCTCCCCCTTCCTGCCTAGCTTAGCCCTAACTTAACTAGGGAGCACCACCAAGCACAAGAGAGCCCTGTACATACTGCCTACCCTGTGCACATCACTCCACTGCTGTCACAATAATGCTGAAATTAGGACATATGATACATTTTAAAAAATATTTTACTTGACAAACCTATAAAGCTGTATTTATTTTTTCAAGGTTCATAAGAATGCTTGAGGCCTATATGTACAATATAAATGGTGGTATAAACAGTAATCCAACCTAACAGAGCTTTGCACTGCCCATTAGTGGTTGGAGGTCAGCTTTTGTTGTGGGAGTGGAAGGCAATTATTGGCCAAACATGTACATGTAAAGATCCACTTGTTTGATTCTTGAGGTGGCCATTTTTGGGTTGATCCAAGTGTTTGGACCTCTGGTCAATGATCATAATTGCTACTAGGCAGGCAGTTGGCATTAGGGCCACAACAACACCTTGATCAGAAATTAGTCAGACAGGCCTGTTGGATGGCAAAAAAGCTGCTTGACTGTGTATGGCCACATTAAGTCAGTGATTTTCAATACTTGATACTCAGGGTTGGTGCTCATGTGCACATGAGCAGTAGAGTTAAAAGCTAGAATTTAACAAAAAAATCCAGCTATTTCAGTCTACTGCGCATCTGTTGTCTGGATTCTGAAGCACATTGATTGACACTTTCATTCTCCTTTAAGGAAAAAAAATTATATTTTTGTTAGCTTTAATATATTTACAGTATATGGATGAATTGTGAGCAACTCTGAATTGGCCTTAGTGTTTTTTTTTTTAACGTGCCTTTTTATTTTACCTCTCCTTAACCTGGAATTTAAAATGGAATCTGGTTTCTAGGGAGAACGCAGACATTGTGATGTGAGAGTTTTATTGGTAATCTGAAGGCGGAAAGATTTGAAAGGAAACCAAAACAAATAATCAGCTATGATTTTTGTCAACTTGCTGCATGAGCTTAACCCACACCAGGGCACACACACATTGTTTTGAGTGAACACTGTGATTTTTATTTTGACATTTCAAGATAAGGAGACACGTGCTCTCTCACACACACATCCATATAGCAAGGGGACTGTGGATACCAAATAACAACCCACTGGCCAGACCTGACATAAAAGAAAAACTAAGAAACACTCGCTAAATGCTGAATTAGTAGTGGCAAACTAAAAATCTAAATACACATTGGGGAAGTTCATTTCATGAGACTTTCAAACAGGACACCATAATGACTTTTTCAGTTGCTTTTAACTTCTTTCCCAACAATTTTACCAAAGCAGTTTATTGCCAATAGATTAGCCACAATACTGCATGCAATACTGTATATATATATATATATATATATATATATATATATATATATATATATATATACAAGAAATCCAAGAAGATCTGCACTCACAGGTCTTACTACTTACTTTTTTTAAGTATAGTAAGTATATGTATATATATAGTGAATAACTTACCCCTCTTGTAAAATATAAGGATATTATAAGTTACCGAGGCGTTTCATGACCCTATAAAAACACGAGACCGAAGGCCAAGTGTTTTTATACAGGTCATGGAACTCCGAGGTAACTTCTAATATCCTCATATTTTGCAACTGGGGTACTTTATTTATTATAATACACAAATTTCAGTGAGTCATGTGACAGAAATGACATCAGAACTCACTGTTTATAAGGATAGAATTTAAAGATATTCATGGCTTTTATGTATTATATATATAATAAATATTTTTTGGTTTGAAATATTTTATTTGGTTTTCACAATAAACCATAAAAATCAATATGATAACAAATAGTATGCAGAATAAGACGATTATATAAAATATCTTATTCTAAAATTTTTTTACACTAAATTTTGTTCCACATAAATGTACTTTGTGCACATTTCACACTAAAATATGCATAGGCAAGCTGCAATAGCTGCCATCTAGTGTTGGCTCTTAGCATATCAAACATACACCCATTTTCGTATTAAGGCTGTCCGATTTTTTTATGTATAAATCAAGACTAAAAAAAGAGGATGACTTACTCTAAAGACTGTAATCCTTAAAGATCGCTGGGGGGATTGCTCCAGCTCTGGATTCATAACAAAACCCAAATTTACATATTCAGATTTGAGCGAATTTTCACAAGATTTTGGCTAATTTGCATCATTTGGATTGGGCAAACTCAGGACCAAATCATGGAATGATAAGTGGTATGATTAGTATAAGAAATACAACATAAACAAACGTTTGCTGAAAAAGGCAAAAAAAACTATACATTTTTAAAAAAAAGAGCAGCAATACTTATAATCTGTCCCATAAATTAGAATAACAGAATATAATTGCAGGCTTTGAAATAAAAAGATTCACATCTATAATGTTCAGACCTTTGCCTATGTATAATAGCTGTTAATAGTGAGAAAAGCAATACCATTAGCTAAAAACACAACCAACCCTTGTGTGTATGGTAACTGCCAGCACAACCACTTTTGGGAGAGAAATCCACAGCCCCACTGTTGTTTTGTTAGCTACTGCTGGATTTTAGGATTTTGCACTAATTATTTAATGTAACACAGGTGACACACATGGCAATCTTCAGTAAAAAAAATCATTAAAAAAACACACACAGATACACATTTATGGCCTATGTGTGAGCCATAGTATTGATTTTTCCTTTAAAAAGTTCTGATCTAAAATAACTAAACAGAAGGAAAGAATTGGGGGAGTGCAGGGCAAGAAGGAGCCATAAGCCCTTCCACGGTGAAATAAGTGGAGTGAAAGGGGTGGTTCACCTTTAAGTTATCTTTTAGCATGTTATAGAATGGCTAATTCTGAGCAACTTTCAGTTGGTCTTCATTTTTTCTTTTTATAGATTTTAAATTTATTTGCCATCTTCTTCTGACTCTATCCAGCTTTTAAACGGACAATGAACATTGGTAAATCAGTTAGTAAATCTACCCAAAAGGTTTTTATTCTCTATTTCTTTGAAAGTTGTGGTAAAGGGAAAATACAGAAAATCGCACACTTCAGTGTATATGTTGCTATACACATTTCAATCTGTTAAAAATGTTTCATATACCACATGGCAGTACCAAAATAATACTTTCTTTTAGCAGCAATTTAAATAACAGGGAGCAAACAAAACTTGTGATTATGGTGAGATTTAAACTAAGCCAAGTATTTCATAAGTATTGCTTTGTTCCAGCTCTATAATTAACATCTAAAATTAACATTTTTAAACACTAGTTTAAAAGAATCAGACTGTTTAGGCAATAATAGAAGGCCAGTAATTGTTTGCCTCAGCACTTTTTATCAGCTATATCAAATTTCAAGGGCTGGTTAAATCTGTACCCTTGTAAGTGGCAACCAGCGGGGACTGGAGGAGGACGCACTCTGTGGATTATTGCAGATAGATGTACGGGGTAATAAATGGAAATTAATTTTTACATTCAGAGAAATACAGACATTGTTAGCTTTTGAGCATTGTTAATGCACCTACTACTTCTTTCAAACAAGACCTAACCCTACAATGTATATTTATAATGTTGTGTAAAATAGTATAATAAGAAATCCTTTTCTTCCTTATGCTGAAGCAAGCCTGCTAAAAACTGGTTCATTTGATCTGACAACGGGAAACACTATGAGCTCACTGAAATAACAGCCTGTAAGTTTCTGGTTACAATCCATATCTGGCCCTTATTTGCAGCTCCACATACCCAAATTGATTCAAGAAGCTTTGAAAATGTCTGAATAAATCTACATTGTTAAACTTGCCTTATCATTTAAGTGCTTAGATTAGCATAAAAGCAGGCAGCAGAGCAGGGGGCAGAGTAGCACCTAAATGCGCTTTATATTAATATGGTCAATATGCGTGAGGCACCCAATAGCAACCAATTATATGCTGACTTTATTTCATCTACAGTACATCTCTAGCTAACTTGTAATGATTTAGGTTTGGGTTACTAGGCCAAGGCAAATCTGTTCCCTGTTAACTAATAACCTTATAACTTGATTCACTTTAGAATAGACCCACATGTCTTCTAACATTACACCTCCATTACATTGTATACATTATGTTAACACCTCTTTGCATTTTATAAGCTTTCTTGGTGCAGTCCCTTTCACAGTGCTTGCCCTAATATAAGTGATGGATATAGCTGGATTGCTTATTTTTTCTGGACTTTTCATTTTTTTGAGCAATGATGAGACCTGTATGTGAACAGCTAGAGGTCAAAGCAGCTCCTGTTTAATGGAGAGGTCACTAAGTGACTAAGGATCTAAATATCCCACTTTACATGTGCTGCTTTTAAACTGTTTGGAAGACTGTTTGTTTCACTACATTAATTGCACATTTTATTATAACTGAACGGCAGTTAGATAGGATATACAGTAGAGGTTTCCTATTTTACAGTTAGAAAGAAAGGGCAGAATGCAGACTCTATAGTGTATAACAGAGGAGTGGGAAATCATATGTATATTTTTAAAAAAAAATATCTATCTATCTATCTATCCATCTATCTCTCTTAATGCAGCTTTCTACACAACTCTGCTAGAACTGGGCAATGATATGTGCAAAGTGTCGGATAAAAATGTCTGTGCCCTTTATTTATGAATGTGGCCCAAAGTGTTACTGACTACAAAAATAAAATTGTAACTCAAAACAATGTGACCTTGATGTTTTACTTTCACTGAGGGACGCACTTTGTTCCTTCCTCAAAGTCTTGCATTCCACTTACCCCTGTTATTATCCCCTACCACCTCTTTTGGGAAGCATATCTATCAATCTACCTATTATACTGTTAATTAGACATTGCATTTACCCTCTTCATGGCCACAAAATCCAAGTAGGTGGTTTCCGACGCTCTAAAGGTCATCTGATTCTTTTCATTATATTTGAACTTTGTAATCGTGCAGCAAGTACATGTGGCAGCTTTTGAGTCATCATAGAGTCCTTGTCCCCAAACTGGGTTAGCTAAGTGTTTTCTTTTCGGCGTCTTCGGGAGGTTACTATACTGACCTCTCATTTTACAGAGGAGGGCTGCTGTCCAGTTTAAATAAAAACACACTGAGGGAAGCCCAATTGTCTGAAGTAAATAGTTGCTGGCTGACCACATGATTATCTGTAATAAGTAGGAACCTTCACTCAACTACTGCCTTGGACACCAGGCCTATTGGTGGCCTGCTACTCTTACAGGCACTGCTCAGAGACAGTGTATGATACAAATATAAAAACAAAAATGATTTAACTATTAAACTTCCAGAGACAGGGTCAGTTAAAAATTGATCACCCCTATTGCTCGAACCCATTTATTCCCTTTTACATTTTTTTACATTAAAAGTTTTTTTTTTTGCTTTCCTCCTGCTTCTGTATCTCCTTATATGAATAAAGGAAATACTGGATGTATTGTAAGGATCATCTGTCTGTTTTCATTTAATATACTGTAACAGTTGATATGGTGTAGCTTACCATCTCTGCATAACTGCATTTATAAGTTAGAGTGGAAGCTGCCATCTTGTTCTCCCAAAAAAAAAAAAAATAGAATGCCTCCCTAGGAAAATGAAATGACAAATAATAGATCCTATGATTCAAGCGCTCATTAAAGACTCATCTGTTTAAGGCTAAGGGCACACTAGGCGATAGCGCCGCAATTTGACTCGCGGCGACTTTTCGCCACGACTTTTAATCCGCAATCGCTGTGGAAACTTTTGCGCTGGCGTCTATGGGGAATCGCGAGCGTAAAAACACACGCGGAGATCTTTTTTCTATTGTCGCTCGAAATCGCCTCGCTAGGCGATTTCGAGCGACAATAGAAAAAAGATCGCCGCGTGTGTTTTTACGCTGGCGATTTGTCGCGATTCCCCATAGACGCCAGCGCCAAAGTTTCCCCAGCGATTGCGGATTAAAAGTCGCGGCGAAAAGTCGCCGCGAGTCAAATCGCGGCGCTATCGCCTAGTGTGCCCTTAGCCTAAAGAGGCCTATTCGATGTATCTTAATTAATCATTGCTGTATCAAAAATGACAAAATCCTAATGTCTCAATTGTACCCTAACCTTTTAGTTTGTAAACCCTATTGTACTCTGTAATCCTTGTCTGTTATCCACCATTTATTCCCTGTTTGCTATAACTGCAGTAAAGCACTGCGTATCTTGACAGCGCTATATAAATAAATGATGATGATGATGATGCATTTTGTGGGTATATATATACTTTTAAAGCTTTTCCTTTTAAAGTAAGAGTATAAAACAAATTCTAATTCTGCAAAGACATTTTAACTTATAAAAAAAACGTATGTTTTACAATTTATGCTAAAGAAACAAATATACGATGCACTTTGTAAGCGCTGAGTGGCACATCAGTTTGCACACCAGCTCTACTAAAGGTTCTACCCAGAATTGGCCACCAGGTGGCGAAAGAGAATGGAAAATTATTGGAACGGAAAAAAAATTCTTTCCTCTGATACATACTTTTAAGTCTTTCTTATGAAGCTTTGCTGCTGAAACTCATTTGTATTTAAAAAGATCAGAAATTATCAGCAGAGGCATATAGAGGCCGTTATCACCACCAAAGTCTTCTCAGGGGGATTCAGAGAAGGCAAAATCTCACCCCATCCCATGTAAAAGAACAGAAAACACAGTGCCTATGGGAGATGATGGTTGGCAGACACAACATGTATACTTAAGTCCTTATATGTTTGACCTATGGGGGTTTGCTCACTTTGGATAAAAACATTAATACTGCAGAACATTAAATTAGCACTATTAAAATAAAAAGTAATAATAATATTATTAGGTATAGCTAACATGCTGCTTGTAAGAAAACATAAAATTTCTGCAGAATTTAGAGAGGCAGATCCACTATATCCAATTCTAACTGCAGGAATGGTACAATGCTTGCCTGGATTTAGCATATTTGTGATTGAACCAAATCATATCATCACATAACATGCATCGCCTGCTCATTTCTGACTCGTATGGGTTGGACATGTGTTTCCCCATTCATACATATTTGTTTGGAAGGCCAATAGAAGAGGTGGCAGGGGGTGGCACTTTGTCAGTAACACCTGCATGCAGTATTTGTAGACGAGCCTCCTTTCCTGCTTGTCGCAAGGCATGGTTGCAAACCAAATACTGTTAATTCTAAAAGCACTTTTGGGCAATGTAATAAAAGTTACAACTGAAAAATATGTGTAATGTGAACAATTTTGCCTCTGAGTGTATTTAACAAAAGTTTTGTAAAGCCATGCAAACCATAGGCCTCATCTGTCAGCAGTGAATGTAATAAAACAACTTACTGATAAGTGATCTTTGTGCCCAAAAATATCATCATCATTAATTATGTTTCATATGTATCACCGTCTAATCAACAATATTATGTCTCCGCTATACACATTATTTTGTTCTGCTTACAACTTTTATTATGTCTCCATATGTGATTTCTCAGTTTTGTTGGTTGACTTTACTTCTATCATTATTGCTTTTCATTTATCATTTATGTAATGTGTTTATTCTGTACTCAATGGGGCAGCTTTATATACAGGTATAGGACCTATTATCTGTAATGCTAGAGACTTGGTCATTTCTGGATGAGGGGTGTTTCTGTAATTCATATGCACCATACCTTAACTCTGCTAAAACTCATTTAAATATCTAATAATCCCAATAGGATTGTTTTGCCACTAATACGGATTCATTCAGCCTAGTTACCATCAAGTACAATGTACTGTTATTACAAAGAAATTAAAAATCATTAAAAATTATATATATATATATATATATATATATATATATATATATATATATATATATATATATATATATATATATATATATATATATATATATATATATAGTCTGTGAGACTGCTGCACACACTTCAAAAAAGGGTTAATGCCCTGGTGCTAACAGATAAAATGTATACAGGTGGAAGAAAAGCTGTTGCACTCTAGGGACTTCTTGCAAATAAAAAACTTTTATTTAGATCGACGTTTCGACTCTCACTGGAGTCTTTATCAATATATATATCATATATATGTGTGTGTGTGTGGTCTTTAAAGGTTGTGATCTTCCTGTAATTCTGAACTTCTGGATAAGGGATCCCATATACAAAGAACTGGGGAAGCAAAAATGATCTCAGCAATTTGATTCATTTTGCTGTTTTAGCAAACATTTGAAATCAGCATTTTTTTGAAGCCTAAAAACACTGCATTGAAGTGCCAGAAGCAGTCAACCCAAACTTCTGAATGTAAACTGTGTGACAGGTGTTTGTGTTCCCACTTGCATCACTATGCTTTTCCAGGGCTACCAAAGCAAAAGATGACTTAAAGTCACTTGAAATAGCCTCTTTTGCAATTACTCTTTCTGCTCAGTAGGGCAGGTTATAGGGCAGGTGGTAAGGAGCACCTCTTAAATATTTATAAACAAACATTTGAAGTGCATATTTATTTTAATAAATAAACATCTAATTTTGCACTTTTTAAGTTAAAATAATTTTTTTTTAAAAAAAAATATCAACTTTAGTGTTCTGTTCTGAACTAAGCTATTAAAAGTAATATACTTCCCTTTCTGACATGAGCTCATTCAGTCTGACATAAAGAAAAGGTGCTTAAACATTCCAACAATTTATTATTATTATTAATAATAATAATAATAATATAGCCTTTTAGAGAATTAAGGATCTGTCAGTGGAAAACAAATTGTATATTTTGTGGTTCATGTCAATATACAGAGCAATGAAACATCTTGTAAAAAGGCTTTTATGCTTCCAAAAATGACCCCAAGCGGGTCTTAAAAATGCTTTGTAAGTGTGTATGTTGCACTAATAAATTATAGTAAGGGGGTTATTTCCTCAATTCCAGTCTGGCTTTTTGGGGCAAAACTAAAAATTTTTTTGCAACCCTAGGCCCGGGCCTATGCAGCCTGCCCACAAATCTGGGCCTGAGTAAAAATTAGCAAAATATGGGCTTTTCGGGAAAAAGCCAGAAAAAATAGATCGGGAAAAAATCTTTAAAAAACGGACAATTCATGCTTTCACTCGATTTTATTGAGTTTTTTGAATTTTCACCATAGTGAAAAAAAAATGAATGATCTTGCACAGCTTAATGAGGGTTGAAATAAAAATGGATCTTAGCTGATGTCACCCATGCATAAAGTGACATAATCCAGTTAATACAAACACAGAACAGAAAACCCAGCCATGCAGAGTTATAGTAGAACTTTCTACAGCCCCATCACTGAAGAAGTCAACTTCACTTCAGCTTTCCTTGTCCTTTAAGGTTTTTTACAGTGAGAGCCGTGAAGCTGTGACATTTTCCAAAGTTGTTGTATTGGCAGATGCACTAGATACCTTCAAGACAGGTCTGGATGTTTTTTTTAGCAAGTATATAGTACAGGGTTACTGAAATTAACATTTAGCACACAATCAAACCAGGAGCTAGTCCAATTGCCATTTTGAAGGCAGAAAAGATTTTTTGCTCTTCTGGGGGAAATTGAACATTGGGTTGTTGACATTAACTTGCCCTGCCCAACTGGAAAGAAGTCTTATCATAGTTGCAGGTGAAAAATTAGATTGGTTGAACCAGGTGCTGTGGCAAAAACAATGCAACAGTCTATTAGCTCCAGCCTTGTGACTTCCCTTGTATCAGGCGATCCACTAAAACCATAAACAAACCTGAAAAGAAGCATATTCATTAGGAAGATGCTGTACAAGTAGAAAAAGTTACAAATAAAATATGAAACTCCACTCCTTCTGTAACAGTATTACCTGTGCGGCGGGGTCGCCCGTCGCGTGGTTCTTTGGCTCCGGAACCAGCGCCATCTTGATTTCTAGGGCGCACGCGGTGCGCCTGCGTGCCTCTTAAAGGTACAGGCATTGGCGCACGTTTTGGAGCGAAAATTTATTGTATTTAAGGCCCATTCTGACCCCCAGCCAGTGCCCGTGATAGAATCTTGATTCTAGTGGTTCCTGAAGCCTTGTGCTGTTTGTTCCTGTAAACTTTATCTGTGATTTCCGGTTTTGATCCCTGCTTGTTCCTGACTATTCTGATATCCGAACTCTGACCTTTGCCTGCATCTCGACTACTCTTTCTGCCTGATCCCATCTGCTTGATTACCCGGTTTTAACCCTTGCCTGCCTGACGATTCTTAATATCTGCCTGCCTCGAACAAGCCTGTCTGACGATTCTCTTGCCTGCTCCATTTGTACCATGACCTTTGGCCCAAAAGACTCTGCTAACAGCCGTGCCCCTTCGCCAGCCAGAACATCTCGTCTTGCACCCCTCGTTAAGTCCAGGTGGCACCCAAGTAAGCTGAGGGCTCCTCCCGAAGCCCAACGGTGGTCACACTACTGGTGAAGCCGAGCCGAGACCAGGGTGCTTGGCACTTGTTCTGGTATTGGGTGCCGGTCGTGACTCGTGACACCTTCCTACTGCATATATTTTTTTTCAAACACTGTTCCCAATTATCAGTAATTGGTTTTCTGTTTACATATCTACATATATATTTCATATTTCCCATCATGATCACACATGTTATGGTAAAACGTTGAATTCTTTCTTAGCATGAAGAGTAAAACTAATGTCACTTTGAGGAGTTATTAAAGGTTACATCGATTGGGATTTATTTTCACACAGCTTCATTGCAATAACGTGATGTTTCTAAAGCTCAGCTTCCTTTTTCGCTCATACTTCAAAAGCTAAACACAAAGGTTAAATGTACACAATTCAGGTATGGAATGATTTTAGACCTATGGGTATGAATAGCATCCTCAGCTTTCCATGAAAAAAAAGCAACAATAAAAAATACATATATTGGTGCAAACAAAATGCAGCACTTTAATGACTTATGGAAGCCTAAGAAAACTATTTTTAAATCAGCAAATTCAATTCAATGCCCATTTGATTCAATTCAGTAGTCAAAATTATTTCCTTCTTCCCCATTTCAAAAAGTCTAAATTCTACATTGACAAGCTGAATCTAACACAGAGCTACAAAACATTATTTAAAGGGCAGTAAAATGCATTTTTCTTTACTTAGACAGAATTCTGTAACTAGTATGGGCTGTCAAATACAGTTATGGGATCTGTTATCAGTAAATCCCTTATCCAGATAGCTCTGAATAAAGGGAAGGTCATCTCCCCTAGACTCCATTATAAGCAAACAATTAAAATGGAAAGAATTACCCTTTTTCTCTGTAATAATAAAACAATACCTTAAAATTGATCCTAACTACATTATAATTAATCCTTATTGGTGGCAAAACAATTCTATTAGACGCATTTAATCTTTAAATGATTTTAGAGACTGAAGATATGGGGATCCAAATTACAGAAAGATCTGGAAAACCCAGGTCCCAAGCATTCTGGATAACAGGTCCTATACCTGTAGTATATAACTGGCATTCTAAATTTGAATGCAATATCCATACCCATGTGCAGTGGATTAGAGGGTAATTGTAAGTCCACAGAAACATAGGCAGGTGGAATGGGGTCATTTAACTTAAGGTATTCAGTGTGTTAGAGAGTAATAAATATTACATGGCAGGGCTCATTACAAGCCACTTGCTGCTATTCTTGTGGCCTGTCACAGTCCTACCTATGACTCTTTTCACTCTTAAAGTGGGCAGAATGAAAATGTTGTGCCCTTCTTACCTATGGACACACATTTTCATATCCTTTATCTGAAATGCCAGATTCAAATAAAATACAAACCCAGATGGCAGATGTTGATTCCTCACATTTAAAGTGCCTATGGGACCACTTATTTGATGAAAAGTCCATGGCTCATTACTACCACTAAATAGGGTGTGGTGAAGATGGGTTGACTGATATATCTGGCTAATTGATGTACCTCTACTCATGTATCCATCAGACTGTAGTATTGGACCATAGCCAGCAAGACAGATTGGGGTCTCAGCATGTTACTGGTAACATGTGAGTGTTTCTAGATTCAGAACAGGTGTTTTACGTGACACCTATGCATGGGCTTATTCCAGGGACTTAATGAATTAAACAATGTGTAAAAATCACCAGCTTAAAGGTAGGAAAAACTTCAACATCAAATTCCATGTGTCAATATAAAACATCATACCATCACCAATGTAATGTTAGCTTGAACCTGGACAAAATAAAATTCTTCAAAAGCACAGTAAACTTGACTCAAGGAAACAATAACATAATAAAATGCTAGAAATGTGCCAGGCTGTTTCTCCGATTTATAGTTTAATTAGTCTAATTATTCTTTTTACTTTCACCTTTCTGTTATAGTTCTTTTATACCTTGTATGTGCAACCTGTATTTTTGCATTTTCATTATGCCAACAACACCTCTTTACCATAAAAGGACCCAGCAACGTAACTAGAGGGGGCGGGCCCTGGCGCGGGACGCGCAGCCGGGGGGGCCCTAAGGGTGTGCGGGTCCTGGCCAATCGCACCCCTGCTCCCCTGGTAGTTACGCCACTGTAAGGAACCCATAATATCACTAGGGATGTAGCGAACGTCGGAAAAAAAGTTTGTGAACATATTCGCGAACTTGCGTCAAAAATGCGAACGGTTCGCGAACGTCGCGAACCCCATAGACTTCAATGGGAAGGCGAATTTTAAAAGCTAGAAAAGACATTTCTGGCCAGAAAAATGATTTTAAAGTTGTTTAAAGGGTGCAACGACCTGGACAGTGGCATGCCAGTGGATCAAGGGCAAAAATGTATCGGAAAAATACATTGTTGACACAGCGCTGCGTTTTGTGCTGTAAAGGGCAGAAATCACACTACGTCACTCAGGTGATGTTTCTGGACACGGAATGTGAAAAAGCTCACACAGCTAGGTGGCACTTGGTTAAAGACTGGGCAAACAATGCCTGCAAGGGCAACATATACAGTAGTGGATACGGAATATATTATTGCTGCTGTAAAAACATCACTCAGGTGATGTTTATGGACACGGAATTATTATTGTTATTTAGACAGAATGTGAAAAAGCTCACACAGCTAGATGGCCGTTGTTTGAAAATGAAGAACACACTGGGCAAACAATGCCTACAAGGTCAACGTATACACTACTACAGCAGTGGATACGGAATATATTATTGCTGCTTGAAAAACGTCACTCAGGTGGTGTTTCTGGAGACGGTATTATTATTGATATTTAGACAGAATGTGAACAAGCTCACACAGCTAGATGGCCGTTGTTTGAAAATGAAGAACACACTGGGCAAACAAATTGAAACAATGCCTGCAAGGTCAACGTATACACTACTACAGCAGTGGATACGGAATATATTATTGCTGCTTGAAAAACGTCACTCAGGTGGTGTTTCTGGAGACGGTATTATTATTGATATTTAGACAGAATGTGAAAAAGCTCACACAGCTAGATGGCCGTTGTTTGAAGAACACACTGGGCAAATAATGCCTGCAAGTGCACTACTATTGGTGCACTACTATGAAGAACAGCAAACAGCACTGTACACGTTAAAGAACAGTAAGATAAGTAAAATAAAAAAAAAATTATATGTATATTAAAAAAAAAAAAATTCTCGGGTTGGTGCTGCTGAACTACTAGGAGCAGCACAGTAGCACACCAGTCCCACTCCCCAACACTGCTAGACTAATAGCACTGGGCTCTTATAGTAGCAACTAGCAAAGTAAAAAAACAAAAAAGAAAATAAAAGCAGTCCTTACAAGGACTATTGGGTTATTACAGCAGTCAGCAGATGAGATCAGAAGAGATCAGTGCCCACAGCAGGCAGCTACATACAGAGCACTGCAGTAGAAGGTAGATTACTAGCCAGCAAAGCTACCTAACCTAAAATGTCCCTCAAATCCCTGCAGACTTCTGTCCCTCCAATACAGAGCAGTATCAAGTAGATTACTAGCCAGCAAACTTACTATCAACTGTCCCTCAAATCAGTGAAATCACTAACAGCTCTCTCCCTACACTAGCTCTTCCAAGCACACACAGGCAGAATGAAAAAACGCTGCAGGGCTTCAGTTTATATATGGAAGGGGAGTGGTCCAGGGGGTGTGGGGGTGGTCCAGGAGGGAGAGCTTCCTGATTGGCTGCCATGTATCTGCTGGTCTCGGGTGAGAGGGCAAAAAAAAGCGCCAGGTAAGGCGAACCCAAAATGGCGAACGTCGCGCGACGTTCGCGAACATTCGGCGAGCGCGAACACCCGATGTTCGATCGAACAAGTTCGCCGGCGAACAGTCCGCGACATCCCTAAATATCACATAAACATCCTTTGGCACCATAATATCCTATAAATACATTCATTAAGTGCTAAGTGTTAAGAGACGGTATCTTTCCTGTATGTAAATAATATAACCAATAGGAGGGTAAGAAGTGCATTGTTTCTGAAATAATCAAGTTTATCTTCACTATTCCACTCTCAGCATCTGTTTATCTTCATTCTGTCTTTATGCAGCAGTTGGGTCATGTTCAAGAATTTTTTTAAAAAAATGTGCTTCTCTCTCTTTAGCAAATTTGCCTTTAGATGAGGATTCTAGAAACAGGATCGCACAGTAGCCTCCCTATCAATCCCCTCTACCAAATTGAGTTAGTACCTAGTTGCACTAGTGTAGGGGGAACAGGATAAGGGCAGATATAAATGTGTTAGTTGTTACTTGTGAGAGCAAGGGATGCATTTTGGCAAACTTGCATTAAAAAACTTGACAGATTGTGTCTGTGGTGCTGATGTGTTCAGCGAAGGAATGGGAAAAACCAAGGATTATCCAATGATTATCCCCAGCATCCTAAACTAATAGGATTAATAAGTATTACTAGTTATGGAGAGTAAGGACAGGTTTAGGTTAAAAGAAATTATCACTTTTGTTCAGTTTGAGACAGCATTCAAAATGCAGACAGAAATCTGAGTCAGAATTCATGAAATTATTAAAGGGGTCAATACTTATATTTGGATATCATCAGCATACAGGTGATATTTAAAACCAAATGAATGGATGATGTCTTCCAAAGACAAAGTGTATATGGCGAACAGCTAAGACCAAGCACCGAACCATGGGGTGCCCCCTTATTAAAGGCAACTGGTGACAAGGTTTTGTTTGCAGAAAATACAGGGGCTTAAAGGTTAGATGCAAATTATTTACAGATACCAATGGAATGGTAAATATGCATTAGAAATAATTCACAGGCAATAAGGCACAGGCAATCAGGGGTGATCCTGGGGCTGCTTCCTCCTGAGGCTGGAGCCCTGATGTTGCCTCCCGCTTCATGCTTAAAACTTTAGTGTTAGAGCGGGTCAAAGAGGGGCTGCGTCACTAGTGTTATTAGTGTTATAGCGCTTTCTGCACTAGCGGATTCAAATTTATGGTTTAAAAAACATATATTCCAATCTTAAAGTTACAGGTGAGGGCTTTTTGCTGTCCCTTGTAACCAGGGCCACCATCAGGGGAGAACAGGGGGGATTAGTGTCCCAGGCCTGGGCATGAAGGGGGGCCTGGCAGTGCTGCAGTTTTGAAAAGAGCCGGGCACCCCTTGAGAGCACCGAAGCCTGCAGCCAGCCGAACAGACGAAATGCGGAAGTGCTGAGAACAGCCGAAGGACCCGAAGTCATGAAAACAGCCGAAGCCGAACTCCCGAAGCGGAGAAAAGACCCGAAGTCACAAAAATAGCCGAAGTCCCGAAGCGGAGAAAAGACCCAAAGTCGCAAAAACAGCCGAAGTTGAAGTCCTGAAGCTGCGAAAAGACCCAACGTCACAAAAGGAGGCGAAGTTGAAGTCCTGAAGCCACAAGTTCAATTCTACTGAACACCAATGTGGGTTGTTTTTTTTTTTTTTTAATCCCCTGGCCACCAATGTATTATTTTAATATTCTATAGGCCCCTGCCACCAATGTTTTTTGGGGCCCCAATTTTATTTAACTTGTAAGGGGGGCCGTGGCAACAATGTTTTTTTTTTTTAAAAAAAAAATTTTGGGGCCCCAATTTTTTTTAACTTGTAAGGGAGGCCCTGGCACCAATGTTTTTTTTTTTTTAACTTATAAGGGGACCCTGACCATCAATAGCTTTTTATAACTTGTGTGTGGGGGGGTTACTTTTTTAGCGCTGATGTCTGTGTGGTCTTTGGGCGGGATGGAGTGGGGCTTGGGTGGAGTGTGCGGTATCTGGGGTGGGGCTTGGGCACTATCGTGGGCAGGGCCCAGGGGGCCCCGAAAATGTTGTTGTACGGGGCCCCGTGATTTCTAATGGTGGCCCTGCTTGTAACTAGCTGCTCACTGCCACCTGAGGCAAGGTTCTCACCTTGCCTCATAGCAGGAGCAGCCCTGCAGGAAATGGTATTAAATGTAGGTCTAGAAGTAATAGAATAGAGATGTGACCTTTTGCTTCGGATCATTTGTAACTCCACACAAGGCTGTCCCAAGCAGCCTGTCTGTCGAAAGTCAGAGACTGTTTGTGTGGAGGAAGCTAGTAATGTGGGAGAACACAATTAGATTGATTTAAAACCTACAAGGCAGAATGCAAAGTGCATAAATGGTCACAATACGCCTGTATTTTTGCTTTTCATACTGCCTTGTTTTATTGCAGAATTTCTGCAGGTCTCTTTGTTCCAAAATGGACTTTATTGAGTGCTGGGTAAGTAAATTAATATTTAATTAAATATACAGGGAAAAAAAAAAAAAATATATATATATATATACATATATATATATATATATATATATATATAATATATATATATATATATATATATATATATATTGGGGATAAACATATATATAATGTGGATATCAGAAGACCAAGGAAGAGCATAGTTGAAGATGTCACTCCTTAATGTCTGCACCTCCAGTTACAACCTGTATTACAGCCTTTCCTCCCACTAATTTATTTTCACTCATAATCTACTAAAATTTTGAAGAATCTTTGGTATAAATATTGTAAACAAAACGACTAATAAAGCCTGAACTAGGATATCAGAGAAGAAAGACTCTCTTCTTGTCATTTCTTCGTTCTTTGTTTCACATTTTTGTGTCATCTTCATCAATACTACACTCTTTATAAAGAAGATTGTTAAATTGCCTTAAGAAAAAGTTTAATGAACCAACAAATTCTGCAATTCAGAGCACAAAATAATAATTTGATTTCATAATACAGCATGCATCATCATTTATATAGTACTATTCTATTGCAAAAACTTAGGATAGTAATAGGAAACTGGAAGACTGCTAATGAAATGTGGGATTGGTAAATGCTGATGAGGGCTGGTCTTCCAGGAACACGAACTCCCAATTCTGCATTTCCTACAGAGATCTGGACATCTCTAAAACTGCAATCAACCTAATAACGATGCACTTGAGCGGTAACAGGTTGTCATTAGAGCAGCATCTGCTCTCATCAAAGTTAATTATTCAGCTGCTTTGTTTTTCGAGTTGGTGCCTGTTAAAATTTAGCAGAATCTTAATTAAAACACATTTACAAACTCCTTAGATGCTCGTCTCCTCTGAAGGAATCGGCAGTCTTCTCTGGAAGCATAAGGCTGGGTTTCAGCCATTAAAAAGGAGGATGTAAGCAATTGGAAAAAAAGAGTAATTTTTAACTCATTAAGCCATAGAAGTGACTACATGCAGAGTCTTGTTAATCATTCTGGAAACAGTATGCTTTTCTCCCCTGGTTAAGTATGTGGTCTTATACCAACTAGCATTGATTTCAGTATACAAGAATGTATGGCACACGTCAATGACATCTATATCTGTAGCTATCAGTTTTTGCTTGACACATAGGCATTATCCACTAGATCTTGTGTATTTAAGTTTGAAAATATGCAAATATCACACTGTACATTTGACGACTTCCAGGATAAAAAGGCAGTAATTACAAGCCACTTGTTCAAGGTGTATTTGTGCATCATAAGGAAATATTCCCTGTGTACTTACATTGAAAAAATGAAACAATGTTGGCAAAAAATTTAAGAATTTCGACCTTAACACAGTATAATATTTCATGCACCTTAGTCTGGTGAACAGTTTTTCATATTATCAGAGAAAAAGTGAACAAAAACATCAATCAAAAGTTTCATTTTTTTAATTGGGAGGGGACTCAAATTTCCAAAAAAATTCCCACTTTTCATTTTTAGTAGAAAATATCTGCCTTAAGTACACCCCCATCTATAAATACTCTTAGGACATTTCTGTTTTCTGGATTTATTTTATGACCCCCCCTGTGTAAAACAAAAATCCTTCCTAGCCTCTATCTCAATGTGCATTTGCAATGTGTCCTAATGCTCTAAAATGTGCTGCAGTGCCTGCTTAATAATTTATATCTGCCATAAGCCTTCATACATTTCAGTCATCAATAGATACAACCAATAGAATATTATAGGGCAACACAAAGTTTATTTTGTGCTTCCAGCCAATGCTATACCCTAAATGTTATATATATTCATTATTTGAATAGATACTGTATGTCAAGTCTTTCGTTCAACATGTCGAACGTTAATTTTGGGTTTGTGTAACCTCTTTCGGCTCAATAAATTCCTTCTTAGACTAGTACCAGTAGAACATTAGATTACAATGTACTCTCTTACCCAGAATGTAGTAGAGGAAGGTGAAGGTGTTGTGCAACTACACCTCTTTCCCTGCTATACAAAAAAAGACGCAAGGTTCTTGTAACAAAACAAAGCAAAGTTTATTTAACATCCACATGGTTACTCATATCGTTTAAGGTAGTATTAAATGTGTATCAGGCACATCACAGCAATTTAGAGCCAGCACCATGTGACATCCCTGTGGAGACAGCTTTCTAGATGCACCCTCAGGATCTCTCTATAATGACCTTGACCCCACACGTTGGATCAGGGAAATCACTAAATCTAAACCCCTATTCATTTCCCTTGCTGACCCTCCTAGTTGGAACACAGACTGATCTTGCTATTTAGTTGTATGGGCCTAGTTTTCCGAGAACTATCCCAGTCCCTGTATCCCCAACTTCACCAAGGATCTCCATACCCATGGGGCCTTTCCATATTGGGCCTAAATCCCTGGCTTCCAGCAACATCCACCCTGTTCCTCAGGTGGAAAGCAAAAGTGGAAAATCTACCCCCTGCCAAACACTATATTAAAGTGTGACAGGAAGTGGTC
This sequence comes from Xenopus laevis, assembly GCF_017654675.1. Taxonomy (NCBI): domain Eukaryota; kingdom Metazoa; phylum Chordata; class Amphibia; order Anura; family Pipidae; genus Xenopus; species Xenopus laevis. The sequence goes on from NC_054388.1 coordinate 78,089,547, forward strand.
ATCAGCCTATGGGCCAATAAAACACTTTACACATTATGCTAAAAACCTTGTGATACATGGGCTTCTGCCTAGCAACTAGGGAATAAGGACATGTAACACCATAGGGGCTATTAACCCTCTAGGTCCCTACACTAGGTTCACTAATCCTTGGTAATCAATAGAAGGTAGTATTTATCAGTTTGGATGCAAATGAGCCCTATAAGTTAATAGGGCTAGAGCTTTGGGAGTTTCAGTGCAGTGCCACACATGATAGTGCCAAGTTACTTTATAAAGTCTACTGCCTTTTTGTTTTCTCCAATACTTCACACTCACTAAGCTAGCTCTAGTACAGTCATTCTTGCTCCAAGGGTGACATGCACTTCTGCAATCACATCTCTCTCTCTTGCTTTCATGCCCAGTATAAATTTAAATACAACTTCTGGCAGGGTTGCAGAAAAGCACACCAATAGGTTTTACCTGCAACCTGACACAAGCGCACTCATTTTCTTTCTCTGTCTCTGATGTCTGCAAGTCATCTAGCACCACAGTCATAGCCCCTGACCCAATAATGTATTAATGCCAGTCTTGATTGCTGTCCCTTAATGATAAACATTATATTAACTCAAAACATATACAGTTTCTAAGTTGCCCGCCTCTTTACAGGCAAGGTAGAACACGGCACCAAGCAACTCCCTTTATTAGCTGGGCTCTGCTGTTGTACTGGAGTCACAGGTCTGCAAGCTGATTCTTATGTGTTGCATCTCTTCTGAATAAACTAGGTTGCTTATGGTTCAAAACAGGAACAATAACTTTATTGCTTAACAGTGTCTTCAACAATAAGTTAGTAGATCAATGTCAGTGGATGATTCAGTGACTAGTGAAATGCCAGACAAAATGCTTGCATTTTTTCATATTTTAATGTGGGATTATGTTTAAAAGTTGTAACTGTGTAATATGTTTATATTATATATATATATATATATATATATATATATATATATATATATATATATATATGCTGTCAATGGCGGGGTGCACGGTAATTGTTTATGTATCAATAATCTTCAGACCAGCACTCCCTTAAAAACTTGGTAATTTTATTATTATTCTGTAGTATCAAATACCCAACGTTTCGGTCCACATTTGGACCTTTTTCAAGGATGATCATCCTATATATATATATATATATATATATATATATATATATATATATATATATATATTTAACCATGCAACATTTGTTTTAGGATGGACTCGTGTCTAGGACAATGGAGGATCTCTTTTGTCTTTATTTTGCTTCCTTGGACATTTTTAATAATAAGTGACCACTTTAAGCAATTTCACCAACACTCACTAATAAAGACAGATATATAACCTATATGCACCCACAATATTTAAATTGACATAAGCATAAGTATGTTAATAAAGTTTTGCTAGGAAGAAAATATTGATAAAGGAAATTCAATGACGAATTTTCCTTCGCGAAAAATACGTCAGCAGTCACCTGCTGATACAAAACTTAGCATTTTCATGAATACACGTGTTTGCTGCTAATTAGCGTCTGACGGAGTTGTGCGATGTGTGGCGAAGCCTTCTAAAGGCAAAAATTCGACTTTTAGTAAATTTGCCCCCAGGTGTTTGACCCTCAGCCTACCAGACCTCACACTGTTACCTTTTAGGGATTATTCACTGTAGTTTTTCTAACTAGTCCCCACTATTTGGTGGAATAACCTGCTATATTTCACCTTGGTAATGTACACAATAGCCCCTTATAAACAGGGAGGCAGATTTATAAATTTTCAAATTTGAATAATTGTAAATTTTGTAGTAAGGATGTACCAGACCTTTTTCAGCAGGATTTTGCTAAATCTCAAACTGAATTTGGGATATAAATGTACAATTATTGTTACAGGTGCAATCATTTCTGTATAACATTTTTTATTGCAAATTTGGAATATAATCAAGGTGGCACACTATGTCAAAATCACTGAATATTTTGCAAAATATGGACAAACAAGCACTATTTGGAATGAATGGGTGGCCATATTTTAATAACGTTTTGCAGAGGACTTCTTGCCTTTGTATGCATTATATGGTCACACCCACATGGATCCCCCGTCTAATGGTTTGATATTGTTTAGTGGATGAGCACAACTTTCCTTCTGTTATACAGTAGCAGTGGGAAGTAAGAAATTTCAGACATGTCTGAAGAAGGGGCACGCCCACGAAACGTTACATCATATGACAAAATAAACGTGCAGAGGATTTCCCCGCTACACTGGCCTTCCGTGTCTGGCAATTTCTTACTTCATATTGTTGGGAGAGGTGCCGACCCCTCCAGCCAACACAGGGCATTCACAGTCAGGAGAGAATCAAGGGGAAATAGGAAGTTTCTGCTGCCTTATACAGTAGCAGTGGCCAGCTCCATCCCCAGCATCAGTCAGGTGATTCCAGGGGTTATGTCTCCCAGGTCCTACTACATTTCTCAACACCGTACCTCATGCCCCATAATTATGAGAGATGCATGCTTGTAAACAAGTACATTCATGGTTGACACTTGGTCCCCAAGTATAAAACATTATTTACTTTTGTTATCAAACAAAATATTTACTGGCCAGTCCAGAAAAAGTTCTCATACATTTAGATAAGGTTTAGACGTTTGTACTGTTCTACTACGCACTTTCAGCAAACAATGACAGGTTGCTCCCAATATCAAAGCAAGTATTTTCAGTTCCAGGTACCTAACTTTTTTCTTCTTTAAAAATCTGGTTTAATAGAACTGTTGCTTAACACATACATTTTTCTTTCTTTTGGAAACATTTCCTGAAGACTAGCTATTACACACATCATCAGTATCTGCAGATTTAAAAATCAGTGTCTTCTCCTGCTTCTGCAGAATTTGCCTTGAGGCAAAGTCCCTGAACCCTTACCCGTATGTGAAAATCATTCGGCTGAGTTGTATGCTACGTTTGTTGAGACATACACATGCTGTCTTGTATCCTCTGATGAATTTCCCTGCTTCTTCTGCACTCCCTGTAGGGACACAAACAACAAGTGAGGCTTAAAATTTGATAAGAAGCTAATGATGCGTATGTATACAGATGTGCAGACTTCATCCCCATCAGGCTGCTGTAGAGAGATAAAGTGGGCGAGAATCATTAACCGTAGTTTAGCCAAGCAAGCAGTTTCATTATTCATTCCTAGTTCCATTTATTTTACAAATAATTATATTTTAGACTTTTTCTTGACTTAAACAGTTTGTCTTTTTATTTATTTAGAGGGTGGTTGTGTAAAAATGTGTACACTGTACGGTACAGTATAACAGTCTCGATAAGTTAGGTAATATAGGTAATATGTCTTTAAGTCTGGTTTCCAAATTATGGGACTGGATTCTAAGAGGGCTCAGAGTGGTGGCAGCCCAGCCTTTAGGGTTAGTAAGGGTAAGCTTTGGAAAGTATACCAATATTTATCCATTGATAATCTTGAAGGCACAGCATCAATGTTGTGGGGACATTTAAAATGAACACTTTTGTAAATATCCTGTATAGTCTTGGGCCCTTTGAATGAATTGTTAACCAAATGTTGGACCTCACATAAAGACATTAACAAAATATATCTGGAATCTACAGCTTAAAAAGCCTTGAATTGAAACTGGCCCAGAAACTTGCCAAGTCAAACATGATTTATACAGCTGCTTCCATAACGAATATAGTAATTCTCTTCTCTGCTCTATATTTTTTTTCATACCTCCCAACATTTTGAAAGTAAAAAGAGGGACAAAAATTTTTTTTCCGCACGTAGCGCAGCAATTTTTTGACCACACCACTTTCTGTGGCCACACCCCCTAATTACCATGTTTGTTTTAAAAAATTTGGCATGTTATGAAAGTTTGAAAATATTTCACCTTATCTAAACTGTGTTTTTGGGTCTCAAAATTGTTACAAAGTATCTTATTTGCACATGTTACCTGTTCTGGGCACTCTGCTAAAAGCCAATTAAGTGAGAAACTTTGTTTCTTTTTCTGGCTGTTCAGTGCAAAGAAAAGAGGGACTTTCCAGTACAAATGAGGGACTGCGGGTTGAGCTGTCAAAAGAGGGACTGTCCCTCCGAAAAAGAGACAGTTGGGAGGTATGTTTTTTTCAAGACAATGCCCTTTCAAAAATAACTGAATGAAATACTCATTAGGGATGTTCATTTCTGGTACATCCTTCCTTCCCCAGATATCGGATGATTGCCCCAATTTGTGTGATGCTGACCTCAACAATTACATAGGTAGACAATGAAGGAATATGGCTAAAGTGTGTGAGATATTTATGATGTTTCTACTTGAACTATTATTTGTTCAATGTTGGATCAGACTTATTATAATTGTTTCTTATATAAAAGACAACAAAAAAAAGTACATGCACAAGAAATAAGACCACTCTTTGTAGCCTGCAGCTTTGTTAAAGAAATACTTGTTGACATAAAGGTTATTTCAAAGGGGAAGCAGAAGTAAAATTAGCATGGAATCCTTTTCTGAATGTGTAATTAATGGGTAAGCAGGAGATGGGGCTGGTTATGGTAAACATAGGATTCTCTTAATGGTACATTTATAGCTCAGTGTGGTTTGCTAGGTATCATTTTTAGATATTAAAAAAAGAAAATGGAGGGTTTGCCTTATGAGTCAAGAATAACTAACATAATAGTGCAGAGCAACCCAAACAAAACAAGTACAGCTGTAATAAAAAAATAAATGAAAAAAAGAAAGAAAGAAAAAATGTAGGACTGTGTGCTCTTTCAATTCTTATACTGGTAAGAGTTGGGAATTAAAGTAACCATTGCTGCAAAAGTCTCTCTTTGATGAGAAGGAAAGAAGTGTGTCAGATAATTAATTTCCACCTTCTTCCATCTTCATAGTATGGCTCACTTAAGACAGAACAGTTAAAGGAACAGCAACACCACAAAATGAAAGTGTGTGCACTCGTACAACTGGTGTGTCTGCTGCAGAAATTCTACAATAGTTCACAGTTATATAAAAATGTTTGGGAACCCCTCTCAGCCTGCATACTAATTTACTCCACTATCAACAAAAAAGATAACAGTGGTATGTCTTTCATCACATCTGAATACTGGGGTGTTTTCAGAACAAAGATTTTTAGTGAAGCAGTATTTAGTTGAAATTAAATCTGTATGGCAGGGTGATGAGAAAGAAGCCCTTTCTGCACTTATGCCACAAACAGAGTCGCTTGTTGAATGCAAAAGCTCATTCAGTAGTTTTGCAACAAAGTGCTTTGGACTGATGAGACAAAAATTTAGTTATTTGGTCATAACAATAAGCACTTTGCATGGTGGAAGAAGAACACCGCATTCCAAGAAAAACACCTGCTACCTACTGTCAAATGTGGTGGAGGTTCCATCATGCTGTGGGGCTGTGTGGCTAGTTCAGGGACTGGGGCCCTTGTTAAAGTCGAGAGTTGGATGAATTCCACCCAATATCAAAAAATTCTGCATGATAATGTTCAAGCATCAGTCACAAAGTTGAGATATTCCAACAAGACAATGACCCTAAACAAAGGCATTTATAGTAGTACAATAGAAGTGCAATATTCTGGAATGGTTGTCACAGTCCCCCAACTTGAATATCGAAAATCTATGGGATTATTTGAAGCAGGCTGTCCATGCACTCAGCCATCAAATTTAACTGAACTGGAGAGATTTTTGTGGTGTTTATACAAATGGCCTGTAGATGTCACTGTGCTCAAATTTATACTGTGCATACTTCCTGGTAGCTTACAAGTGAAAGTGAAAGCTTACTGTTGTGTAATGCCTGCATGACTCTGCTAATAAGGCACTGTTATACTCTACTTATCCTCGGCTACCCAAAACATAAATGGCGACAAGGATGGCTCTTCTACATCTGCTGCAGCCTGCAGCTTTTCTTCCAAACCCTGGTGAGCCTACCATACCTTTTACTGCTTGGATTCGTATGTTTGAAAATTACATTATTGCTGTTGACCAAGGGGAGATTTCTGCTGCTAGAAAGAGTGCTTTACGTATTCACTGCCTGGGAGCAGAGGGACAGGGTATATTCTATACATTACCATTACCTGATGATACTCATGAAAATGCTCTTACTGCTATAAAGAACTTTTTTGTGCCAAGAGTAAATGTTGTTGCAGAAAGATATAAATTCAGCCAACGTGGACAACGTAATGGCAAATCCACAGAACAATTTGTAGCAGCTTTGAGAGAGCTGGTTGTTACCTGTGACTTTGGGAATCTAATGAAAATGCTAAGAGACCAAATAGTGGAAAAAACAAACTCACCTCGCATTAGAGAGAGATGGCTCCTAGAGCAGGATTTAACCCTTGCAAAGGCTATTACAGTTGCTAGCCAAATTGAAACAGCAGTGGCAGAGGCTAAAACTTTCAGTCAGGGAACTGCTGGGAATGTACAGATTGTGAATCCAGCACTGTGGCCTTATTATGCACAGTCACAGGCAAAATACAGTGCTAAGGAAAGGGATTCACCTACACTGCAAAACCGTGCAGCAAATACAAATAGAAAATACAACACACTGCAAATCATGTTACATGTCCTACAAAAGCTAAACGGTGCCACAAATGCACAAAAGTAGGACGTTTTGCTAAGATCTGCCGTAGTTCTGCTAAAGATGTTCATGAACATGAAGTCACTACTACAAATGTTACAGTAAGTTGTTAAGTGTGGATAAAGCTGGTACATTTATTCCAGACAAGTTTATATGCACTGTCAGTGTCAATACTGCTTCTGCTGACAAGGGACACTCCATTAACCTGATGCTTGATACAGGTTCAGCTGTTTCTATACTACCAAAGGATATTTTCTTGAAATACTTTGCAAAAGATCCGCTTGTTGCACCTGCCCTGAAACTGGTCAGTTACTTAAAGGATCCAATCCCTGTGCTTGGTTGCTTGCCAGTGACTGTACAATTTGAATCAAATACTGCAAAATGTGACTTTTACATTGTGAATAAGGGTACTGCTATACTTGGAAGCGATCTCCTTGCTACATTAAACCTACAATTAATTGATGGTCTCATTACTACAGCACCAGTGCCTGCCACACAGCCAGTGTCTAAAACTTCACCACAAAATTTCAACACTTCACTGGGTTGAGCAAAGAACTTTGTACACTAAGTTAAGTTGTGACCAAAAAAACAGTACCATTCCCTGATTCAGCATGGGAAAAACTTGCTATTGATATTGTCGGTCCTTTTACAAATGCTCATATAGATGGCAGATTTGCTATAACCTTGATAGACTATTACAGTAAATGGCCTGAAATTGCATTTGTTTCTCATATAACATCAGCTACAGTAATAACATTTCTGTCTACAGTCTTCAGCAGAGAAGGTAATCCAAAGGAGTTAATATCAGACAACGGACCACAGTTTGTCTCATATGAGTTTGAATCTTTTCTGAGAGAGAGGAATATTGAGCATAGGAAATTTTCGGTGTATTACCCACAAGCAAATGGAGAAATTGAGCGATTCAACAGAAGTCTGAAAGAAGCACTACAGACAGCAAATCTTACTGGGAAATCTTGGAAAGTATTTACGACAGAGTTCCTACATAACTACAGAACAATGCATCTCCAGCTGAATTATTACATGGCAGACAGATGGGCACTAAGTTACATGTTGCAGACATCAAACTTCCACAAAATACTGTGCCTACAAAATCATCTACTGCTGACATTGTGAAACGTCAACAAGCCAAATGCAAGGCTTATACTGGCAGAAAACAAGGTGCCAGAGAAGTACACTTTCAGCCTGGATCTTTAGTCAGAATTAAGAAACCAGGAATACTGAAACAAGGACAATCTAAATTTACTACACCGCTTGAAGTGAGACACCAGCGAGGACCATACACATATGAACTGTCTGATGGATGCATATGGAATACAAGTCATCTTGCTCCTGTTAGATATGACTTTGGAGAAGCTCCATTTGATGAACGACAATTTCCTACTCCTGATGTCAACTGCAATAAGCCTGCAGAAATTGAACCTATAAGGCGTACTGAGAGAATCAGAAAACTACCTGCATGGACCCAGGTCTATGTGATGTGAAGAATGTATATTATTGCTTTAAGATGCATTGTTGTTGTTTATTACATTTGCCCAGATGCTTTCCTACTATAAGGGGAATATGTGGTGTTTATACAAATGGCCTGTAGATGTCACTGTGCTCAAACTTATACTGTGCATACTCCTGGTAGCTTAAAAGTGAAAGCTTACTGTTGCGTAATACCTGCATGACTCTGCTAATAAAGCACTGTTATACTCTACTCATCCTCGGCTACCCAAAACATAACAATTTTGTATGGACGAATGGTCAAAAATATTGCAATCCAGAATCCAGACACTCATCAAAGGCCTTATGAGGCTTCTAGAGGCTGTTACAGATGCAAAAGCAGGCTCAACTAAGTATTAATGTAATATCTCTGTTGGGGTGCCCAAATGTATGCACCTTGCTAATTTTGTTATGATGCATATTGCATTATTTCTGTTAATCCAATAAACTTTATGTCACTGCTGAAATACTACTGTTTCCATAAGGCATGTTATATATTAAAAGGAAGTTGCTACTTTGAAAGCTCATCCAATGATAAACAAAACTACAAAGAATTAAGAGGGGTTCCCAAACTTTTTCATATGACTGTATATAAACAAGTTGCTGTGTAGCCATTTGGGCTGTCATTCCAAGCTGAAAAATGAGAAAAGGAACAGAATACACAACAGATAACAGATAAGCTCTGTTGTATACAATGGGACACTTCAGTAGACTATAGTAGTTTCTGAACCAAACATACCAGTTTTACTAGTGCAGGGCAACAGTACATTATCATTCTAATAAAACACTTACATTTTTTGGTTACTGATCCTTTAAGAAATCTTGGGGTAAGTCATGTGACTAGTAGGTGAAAATGACTGCAAAGGGCTAGTATATTGAGTACAGTTTAACCCCACTTTTACATTTCTCAAAATCCAGGAAAATGTAAAACGATTTTAATTAAAAATCTAAAGCCCTTGTCTATGAATTATCATTCAAAATGTTGGTTTAGGGGTTTCAGAGGATCAGGTTGCTGTTGCTAGTAAATCCCCCCTTCAGTATTTGCAAGCAAGTGTCTCAGCTGATTCTACCACAGAGAACACAGGAATGGAATTAGAGGTGTATTTATTTACACTGGAGACAAACATCCCCAGTGATGTCGCCCATAGCAACCAATCAGATATTTTCTTTTGTATTCCAACTTGTAGGTGACTTTTAAAATCTAATTGCTGATTGCTTGCTATATAGGATTCATGTGATTTAGTTGTATAATGACATTTACTTTTCAGTGCTACGCAATATGTTCGTGCTATATAATTACATGTTAATAATATGCTAGTCTCCAGTGTCAAAAAATATGCCCCAATGGACACAAGAACGTTGTCACTCTAGCTACAGCCTAAACAAAATCTTATGGAAGAACCTTTTTTAATGAAGGTGCTTAGAGACAGCTTTTGATAAAATCTTTGCTTAGCAACACCCAGCTTTGATTTTGGAAAAACTTTTGTAGGGAGGTAGTGCAGAACCCTTGCACTTACCACTATTGTGAAGCAGAGCATGTGTTGTAGGCAATTGCCTAGAAACCAGCTGCACCGTGATCTCTGGGCTGCATGAAGTTACACAGCCACAACTGGGAGAGGCTGGCAGGAAGAGGAAGCAGGAGAGCCTGGCAGAGGAAAACCTGGCATAGAGAGAGCCACAAGGTAGAGTATTACACCCAATCAGAGAAAGAAATGTATTTATTACTGTATCCCTGATCAAAGAATTATTAAAGGATTAAAAATATTATTATTTACATATACCTGTATAGAAAGTGCCAACACATTGTGCAGTAGGATGTGTACATCAAACATACAAATACTTACCAATGCAGGAGATCAACAGGAAACTACTAATTAGAGTTTACAATCTCAAAAGAAGGAAGGAAGGAAGGAAGAGGTCATTACTTTGGTGGTACCTTGCCAGTCAGGGTCCAAAAGTATAAGGGGCTAGGTTGGTGTGGCTGCAGAGGTGGCATCCATTGCCGGAACTAGGGGTAGGCAGAAGAGGCAGCTGCCTAGGGCGTAACAAAAGGGGGGCGATGGGAAGATACCTGTCTTCTGCCTACCCCTAGTCCATGTTCGCTGTTTTCCCATGCCTCCCTCCCCTCCGGCGCTCTGTCCCCTCCCTCCTGCTCTTTCTCCCCTCCATTGCTCTCTCCCTCCTTTCCGACGCTCTCTCCTCTACCCTCCCGACGCTCTCGCTCCCCCCTTCTGCTCTCTCTCCCCTCCGGTGCTCTCTGCCTCCTTGCCGATACTCTCTCCCCTACTCCCCCCGACGCTCTCCCCCCTCCCCTCATGCTCTCTCTCCCCTCCAGTGCTCTCTCCCTTCCGACGCTCTCTCCCCTACCCTTCTGATGCTCTCTCTCCTCCTCCTACTCTCTCTCTCCCCTCCCCTACAGTGCTAACTCCCCTCCCGTCCGACGCTCTCTCCACTCCCCTCCTGACGCTCTCTCCCCTCCTGCTCTCTCTCCCCTCCCTTCCGGTGCTCCCTCTCCTCCCACTCTCTGCGCATGCAGTCAGTTGAGGGGAAGCGCGGTGACCAACTGAGTCGTCTAGGGCACCCAGTCGGCTTGGACCTGCACTGGTGGCATCCATAATATAAGCTTTCTTGTATGCCTAAAACCTGGCAGCCATTGCAGACACCTGACCTTGAAGGTAGTCTACAGGAGAGCGTCATGTAGCCTGGCAACTGGTATTGTTTTATTTTTATGATATTGTTAATACTGTGAACTAATGGCTGAACTGGATAAATTGTATTAGTGACTGTGAATTCATCTTTTACTAATGTTAATCTGCAAGAACATGTGGACCTCCTGTTTAAAACATACTGTATAAAATGTGTTTAAATATATCTTACAGCTGAGGGGCAAGATATTAGAAATTCAACATTAAGGGGCACAAAGATCCCATGGCATACCTTAAAAGTTCTGTTCATAACAATTTTTCTAAATTCTTACTTTCCCTTTATTTAAGGTAGTATAATGTTTCATGCAACAGTGTTGTTTTCGTCTTCCTATTGGACAACACTTTCCTTTGGCATCAGTTGGAAGTGTCACAAGATGCTCTTTGGTGGTGATAAATGTGAACCTGGAAAGCTGCAATTCTTCCAATTGATGTTAATGGGAAAAAACATACAATCAGTAGCTGGTGTTTTGACTGCCATTACAATAAACCTTTCTGAAAATGCCAAGTGTAATATTGCCATTATAAATAAAAGTAATTAAGAACAACTGTATATTTCTTTCATTCACATTTTGCAATCTACTAAGTAGTGTAGATGAATACAAAATGAATCCAGAGCCCCGTCTAATGTGAACAAAAGTAATTAGCCAATGGAAAAGGCCACCATTACAGTTATTCATAGTAAGACTTGCCATAATTTCTGATGAAGCACTTTAACTTACAGTTTGTCATTTTTGGAAGGGAGCAGAATCCATTTAATTCCTAAAATGTTCTTGGGAACAGCTTGCAAGCCATAACTGCTCTGAAACGCCAACTAGAATTAAAACAAACATCAGCTATCTAGAAAACAAACCACTATTGTCTGGTCAGAAATGACATGTCCTATGCTGCAGCAAGCACGCTTATGGAAAATCTCTTCATGCTCTTTGCGCTGCAAAAAGCCAGGAAGCTGAATACTTGGTGGCAGGCTGCCATGCTTGTTTTCATTTATCTGCCTCTAAACACCATTTCAAAAAGTGCAAAAGCTTGTTGTTGACAGAGGGAATTGTTTATAGCATAATTGAGTATTTTAGTGCATCCCACACCAGAATAAAAAGGGAGAAGGAGGCGGGAGAAGGAGCAGGAAGTCTGCAGTTGTATCTACTTGACATCTTTGTCTAACTGACAGCTCCAGGAATCACAAAATATATTGTCTGTGTGGCATTGTTCTCTGATATGCTATAGGTTAATCAGATGCGGGCCCTATTAAGTGGAAAACAACAGAAAATGCTTTGGAAAAATAGCAATCTTTATTCTGTTCTAATAATTGGATATAGACAGTGATGGTAGCTGTGCAATTCTAAAACAAACATGACGATTGTTTTTCTTTAGAGCAAAGCAAAGAAGCCATCAAATGAGAAGTAGCTATTTTACTTGAGAAAATGTATTAAACATTAATCACTATCCTACAAAAGAAAAAAACACAAATCATGTTTGTGAACAGTGAATGCAAAGTCTAGGAGACTTCTGAAATGAAATCATACATGTGCCTGCTACATAACATGCCTGCATAATTATTATTGTATTTATTGTTGGAAAAAAGTGGATTCACAATTTATGTATAATAAAGAATCCCGATGCTCTTTAGGGAGGGTACAATTAGGGGGTTATTTATCAAAGTCCGATTTTATCTCAATATTCTGATCAATTCCGTTTGGGTTTTTTACACTTATTTATTATTACATTTTCCTGACAATTTGCTTTGCTGGAAAAAAATCAGATTTTCATGATTTTTCCGGATTTTTCACCCGAAAACTTGGATTTCTTATGCTTTTTTGCCTGAAAACTTCAGGGTATTGCATGAAACACAGTGCACATAAACAAATCATTAGGACTTCTCTCATTGACTTATATGCAACCTCAACAGATCTGAGATGCTGGATATTCTAATTCGGACTTTTCCATCCTCGGGGTTTAATAAATTCTGGAAAAAAAATGATTTTATAAAAAAAAGTCACTCATTTTTCAGGATTTTTGCATTCGGAGTTTAGTAAATAACCTCTGAATCCTTTGAAATACAGTGAAAACTTTCTCCTAAGATATGAAAAAAGGCAATTATCTTTTTGATTACTTACTTAATACTTGGGGTACCAGGAAAGTCAATATAATCACTGGGGGTGCCTAACTTTTGGCACCCGTCCCAGTGATTGTTGCCTTTCCTTCTCCTTTAAGAAGCAATGGGGCCCTACTGTAAAATGCAAGGCCATTAGCAGTTACTTAGGAGTATCATGAACATATGAAGGCATAATGCAAGCCAAATACCCTTATACAGGACATGCAACTCTGAGAGGACTCTGAGATGTTTTCATAATACACAGGTTAGGACCAAAGGTCTGAAAACCTCTGGACAACAGGGCCACCATTATGGGGGGGGGTAATAGGAGAAAGACCTGTCAGGGATCTCTGGTCACACCAATGGTACAAATATCAGACCATATATGGGTAGAGCATTTGTTAGAAATGGGAGGAGTTTAGCTACGCTGTGAGCAGGGTTAAGAAGTGACCAGGTGTGTCTGGGTGGCTTGGAGGTGTGGTCAGACATACTTATAGGCAATATTTTACACTGGGGCCCATTTTTGGGGGAGAGCTCTGTTAATTAAGTAGCATGGGAAACCATTATTTTTAATGATGGGCCTTCTCTGACACAAAGAATGGTGTTAGTGTGATACTTTTCAATATATGAATGTACATCAAAGTTGCTTATATATCATCTTGACCATTTTTTGCTGATAGTTTTGCTTTTGTAAGTAATTGTAACTTGAAGTTCCTAACCTGACTGTTTTGCCAACCTGACTGTCCCTTCTCAGTCAGTTAGAGTTTCTAATGCTAACGGCCTACTGCTGCACAAATATGGCAGCCCCCTCATAGAGGAACATGGGGGATCAGATAGATAAACTAAAAGCACCAGACAAACACTTTTATGTCCAAAATATAAATAGCATACAATGACAATGTTCTTATAGATATTAAAAAATGTTTAATTTCTGATATCAGTATTTCTTTAAATATTACTGTGTTAAAAATTACAGAAGAGTTATATGGCCATTGAGCCATGCACACTGCAAATATACTAGTGTTTTCTCATGATTCCCTTGGAAAAATTGGAGGTAACTGGTAGGTGATATTGGGGATTTTTAATGCTGTGTTCTTAGGCAGTAAAATACATTGGGTAAAGTGCCTGGAAATTGGTTCAAGTCATAGGCCTAAAGATCTGTAGAAGCTTAACAAATAAACAATAAGTGAGGTCTAGCCTTTTAACTCACCAATAAGAAAGGACTTTGAGTCTAAAAATGAATCTGAATTTCTCCAGTTCTCTTGATATTTTCCTGGCTCAGTGAAGTGGAGGATGAATTCCCAGAGGAGATTTTCATTGCTTTCTGCTATTAATGTTTTTAAAGGCAGTAGCCTCTTGCATTGATCAAGCATGGATGTAACAGTATTCATTATACATGAACAGATTGACTAATAATTTATAGCTTATTGGGCTCATATCCATGATGCTTTAGTGTATGTATGCAAAATATAACTCAGCACGACCCTCCCTGTTCTAATACACTACGGGGCAGATTTATCAAGGGTCGAATTTCGAAGTGTAAAATACTTCGAAATTCGACCATCGAATTAAAATACTTTGAATTCGAATATCGAAGTATTTTTCACCCAATTTGGCCATCAAACGATCGAAGTAAAATTGCTGATCGAACGATTAAATTAGATTGTAGCGTATGATCGAACGATTTTACTTCGAAGTGTAAAGACTTAGAAAATGGTTGTAGAAGGTCCCCATAGGCTAATATAGCCCTTCGGCAGGTTTAATTTGGCGAAGTATTGAAGTTGAAGTTTTTTTAAAGAGACAGTACTTTGATTATCGAATGGTCAAACTATTTTTACTTCGAATCGAATTCGTAGTATCCTATTCGAAGGTCGAAGTATCCAAAAAATTACTTTGAATTTTCAAATTTTTTTACTTCGAAAATTCCCTCGAATTCACTTAGACTCTTGATAAATCTGCCCCTAAGAGGGTTAATTACTAAAAATCCAAATCTTTCTGATTATTTGAATAAAAAAAGTCCAACCAAACTAGAATCCACTATGTGACCTTATTTATTATTAAAAAGGCGCGATTTAATCGGATCTCTAACTCTATAACTCGAGAGAGGTTTCGGAGGTTTTTCCAGAATCGCTCGTTTTTTCCTGGCTTTTTCTCGAAACGCCCAAATTTTTCGGATTTTTGCCAGAAAAGCCGAAATAGTCAGATTTTCAGGCTAATTCCAGCGCAGACACAATTTAGAGAACAAGAGTGGTATACTTGAAAAATGCTTTACTTTTTATGCAGAAAAAAATCTCACAAACAATGCCATAGTGAATTAGCATATATTGTACAATACATCAAATGACAATGCACATCATATGTACCACCCATTAGTTAAACATAGCAAAAAAAAACACAGTAATAAAGAACACCAACAAGGAGCGGATACACCTACCAAAAGAATGAGAATGGCCCCAACGTTTCGGCATCAAGGCCTTTGTCAAGGGAATCCCCTTGACAAAGGCCTTGGTGACGAAACATTGGGGCCATTCTCTTGTTCTCTAAATTGTGTTTTTTGAGTGTGCGAACCTATAGACAAATTGCATAGTTGTATGTTACCTTATGTAGGGGTAATTTATGGTTTCTGCACCTCTTATACTATGATCTAGAATATTTACCAATTTGGTGTGCCCTCCATCCACTGTTAATTCCAGCGCAGACCACAGAAACTTCCAAATAGGATAGGGACCTCTCCCATTGACTTATATACAACCTCGGCAGGTATTTTTGGATTCTGACTTTTTGCAGCATCGCGAAAATTTTTTAGAGTTTTAAAAAACAAAAATGAAAAAATGTGAGTTTTGCACCAAAAAGCCTGACCATACTTTAGTAAATAACCCCCCCCTAAAACTAAGCTTTGGAGTATTCAAACAGAATTTTTTCTCCTCTCTTACAGTAAAAAAAAAACATTTTGCCATTGCATCATTGTAGGGAGCATTTACGTTTCCCTGGGGCACAAGAGCTAGAGCTCTAATGGGGCACAAGAGCATACCCCTTAGTGCTCATCAACAAGACCTTGTGCCCAGGGAAACTTCTCATGCTGGATTGAAAATGAATGATGCACAAATTAGAGGATGGGAGGGAGATTTCCTATGTGTCTCCAGGTGCTCTATACAAGGGGTTAGCCTCATAATACTGCTGTTTTTTTACCTACTTCACGGGTCTGTTCATCACAGAACCAGCAAGGCAATGTAGACTTTAAGAAACCAGTATCAGTGCTCATGCAGGTTACACTAAAATAGATGAAAATGTTGCATTTATTGATGCAACTGTTTTAAAATATGCTCCTTGTGTCCATCCCACCTTTTGGGGCAGATTTACAAAGCTCGAGTGAAGGATTCGAATTAAAAAAACTTCGAATTTCGAAGTGTTTTTTGGGCTACTTCGACCATCGAATGGGCTACTTCGACCATCGAATGGGCTACTTCGACCTTCGACTACTACTTCGACTTCGAATCGAACGATTCGAACTAAAAATCGTTGACTATTCGACCATTCGATAGTCGAAGTACTGTCTCTTTAAGAAAAACTTCGACCCCCTACTTTGGCAGCTAAAAGCTACCGAAGTCAATGTTAGCCTATGGGGAAGGTCCCCATAGGCTTGCCTGTGATTTTTTGATCGAAAGAAAATTCCTTCGATCGTTGTATTAAAATCCTTCGAATCGTTCGATTCGAAGGATTTAATCGTTCGATCGAACGAATAATCCTTCGATCGTTCGATCGCAGGATTTGCGCTAAATCGTTCGACTTCGATATTCGAAGTCGAACGATTTTAGTTCCTGGTCGAATATCGAGGGTTAATTAACCCTCGATATTCGACCCTTCTTACATCTGCCCCTATATGTTTAATCATGTTCAACTGAGCACTGGAAATGATGCAGTTCCGACTCTGAAATTGTTAGTAGCAAATTGCATCTGATTTGTTATCACAGACATACAGAGTTACATTCATTTATTGCATAACTGCAGCAGGGGCATATCCTTGCATTGGAACAGTTATGCCGGAATAATGGGCAAAAATACATTACTGGTAAAAAAAAATCATTGTTATTTTGAATTTTGAATGTTGAATGTTATTTGCACTCACATAATTCATTTGTTGCTTGAACCACAAAAAAAATTGGACTTATGAAAAAATAAATGGTAGATGAAAGAATGAGTTTATGGATCTAGGCTTAAAGATTAATGTCTTCCAATGATTTTTTTTCTGAAATTTTGCCTGTGCCATGTGCAAGTTTAAGAAGATAGCGGCAGCTTAGGGAGTTAAATATGTGTCTAAAGTCTTGGTGTCGGAAGGTAGCCTCAGATTTAGGCTGGCAAATATACAGAGTTTGTCAGGTAAAAATGGGTTAAATGAATGCACTAGAAATTATGATATAATTGGTATCAGGGAAACCTGGTGGGATGATACATGTGACTGGGCTGTCAATTTAACAAATAGAGGCAGCGTCTCAACTAGGTCAATTTATTATTATGGGTGACTTTAATTATCCAGACATTGACTGGGGTAATGGCGTTGCCAAGTCCGAAAAAGCTAGTAGGTTTGTAAATATGCTTAATGACAGCTCTTTCAGGAACCTTCTAGGAATAACTCTTTTTCGAACCTGGTAATAGCTAATAATACTGAACTCATCTCTAACATTTGTGTGGGTGAGCATTTAGGGAATAGTGATCATAACATGGTCTCCTTTGAGATTCTGTTGCAGAAGCAATTCTATAAGAGAGTAACTAAAACACTAAGTTTTAAACGTGCAAACTTTGACAGTATAAGGGCATCTCTGCAACATATTAAGTGGGAAATGCTTTTCACAGGGTTAAAGAAAGAATTAAAATGGGAAGTCTTTATAATTCTGCTTAATAAATACATATTTGTCAATATATTCCCCTTAAAAGCAAGGAAAGTTGTCGTAAAGCGAAACCTTTGTGTTTTGACAGAAGTGTTGGTGTTGAAGTTGGTAAGAAAATACATGCTTTTAAAGGAAAAGTAACACTAAAAATTATCAATTTAAAAATACATTCTATGCCGCTTTAACAATAACTCTACCCTGCAAAATGTTTTTTATTTTGTGCATAATGTAAAAATACCATAATAAAAGTCCATGCCAGATAGTAACATCTTCTTAACCGGAAGTCTATTTCTGCAGCTCTACTGAAGATTTCTATTCCCATGTAATATCTACGTTTCTTTTCACAATCTGCTATTTAGGTTTCAGGACAGAGTGGAAGTTAACAGTGTCACTTTATTTGCTATGATTTACTCTGCAAGCAGAGAAGAAGTGAGTCCAAGGAATGATTGCACTGACAGTGTGGATTTATGACTCTATTGGGTGTTGTCGTTGCTGCTCAGAGCACTTGTAGGAATAAATAACAGCGGAGGAACCAATGCTGCCAATTTAAAATCCTTCATAGAGCTGAAGCAAATGACTTCTGGTTTGAAGATGAGATGTTGGGAGCCACTAGGGAACACACACGCAGGGCCTGGCAAAGCTCTTGTCTCCTTATCATCTTTTTGGTACAGTAGGAAGAGGACCTTATGGTATTTTAGCAAAAAGCATTTAAAATAAAAACATTGTTCAGGGTAGGGTTATTGTAAAAGGGTCATATTGTTTAATTAATTATTTTTAGTGTTACATTTCCTTTAAGGTTTTCAAGTTCAAATGTTTCTCATGTTTAAGGAGGCCAATAAATCATGCAAAAAAAAAAAAAAAAAAGCTAAGGGTATTGCAGCAAGGAGTAAAATGAATCCAAAATTATTTTTTAAATTCTGTATGTAGAGACCCTGAGGTTTAGGTATGTTTAAGGTATGTTCCTGGGTTCATTGCTGTTCAAATTTTGCCCAGTAGATGACACTAACATTTGGTATAAAAGGAGAGCAAACGTGTTCAGGGCTCTTCGTGGATTCCACCTTGAGGGGATATGGGCACAGGATTGGGTCTGAGCAATTCCCAGGCCTGTTAGTTAAAGTTCAGTATAGTTAACATTGCTATAGTAGCTCTAGGAGTGAAAGCCAGAGCTAGGTTGTGTAGCCGAGCAGCTCAAGGCCCCATTGAGGAGAACAGTGGGGTAGTACTCTTGCCAACACAGGGACACAAGTGGGTGAGTTTAGGGCAGGAGATTTGCCAGGGAGCAAGACACCACCGGTGATTGGGTGAGATCAAGGGCAGTAGATCTGCCAAAGAAGCAAAATACCACCAGAGAGTGGGTGAGCACAAGGGTAGGGGGAGCTGCCAGAGAGCAAGATACCAACATGAATATTCCTCTGCTGGGGAAAAGATCACCAAGACATGCAGTACTACCTCTGGGGAGGAGATTTATTGAGTGGATCTCTGGGATTGATGTGAATTTGTACAAACAGCCATTGAGAACTATTGCATTCATTAGAGGCCTGCCTGCTTTCAAAATCATTCAACTTTCATTTGAAGCAACGTAGGGGGTTCTTCAGAGTGAGGACAGTGAGGTTGTGGAATGCACTGCCGGGTGATGTTGTTATGGCTGATTCTATTAATGCCTTTAAGAGGGGTTTGGATGATTTCTTGGACAAGAATAATATCCAAGGCTATAGTGATACTAAAAACAGACATACTATGATAATTTGTAATTGCAACCAATCTTAATTTTTTCATTTGTGGGGTTTTTGAAGGATGGAACTTTTTTATGTGCCCTAACAACCACACAACCGCACTTAGAATGAAAGCTCAATTAAAAAAAAATCCATATTAGGGGGTTATTTACTGAAATACTTTAAAACCACTTTGAGTAAACTCCTGTGCACATTTTTATTGTATTTATCAATAAATTTACTAGAATAAATCTGGTGTGAGAAAATACATTTTTTTCGGATTATCACCCAAAAAAAACCCCACAAATTCTATGGATTATTGTATCAAACTCAGCGCAGATCATGATATCTTTCAATTGTAAATTGGACATTAACTTTTACCTGAACTTGGCAGGTTTTAGATGGAGTATTTTAAATTCATTCTTTTAGCAGCATCAGGGTTTAATAAAGCACAGAACATTTGAGTTTTTTTTATGTGTTTTCCCTTAAAAAAAACTCAGACCAGAAAAAAAGTCAGACTTTAATAAATAAACCCTAAGTATAATACTAAACATAGTATTACAGAGCAACAGAATGTAGTTGCCAGATAACCATTTAAATTACAAAGAAAAAAAAATCAGAGTGAACAACAGATGGTAAATAGTTTAAAAACCATACATCAAATCAAATAAGGCTAATTTGATAAGAACAGGTCAACGTATAACTATACATAGTAAACTAAACATACTGTATATGATAAAAGCTAATTTGATGGCGAACTTCCCCTTTAAGAATAATACATGGGGAAGGGAAGTGAATACTTAAAGGGATCCTGTCATCAGAAAACATGTTTTTTTCAAAACGCATCAGTTAATAATGCTACTCTAGCAGAATTCTGCACTGAATCCATTTCTTGAAAAAGCAAACAGATTTTTTTATATTCAATTTTGAAATCTGACATGGGGCTAGTCGTTTTGTCAATTTCCCAGCTGCCCCTGGTCATGTGACTTGTGCCTGCACTTTAGGAGAGAAATGCTTTCTGGCAGGCTGCTGTTTTTCCTTCTCAATGTAACTGAATGTGTCTCAGTGGGACATGGGTTTTTACTATTGAGTGCTTTTCTTAGATCTACCAGGCAGCTGTTTTCTTGTGTTAGGGAGCTGTTATCTGGTTACCTTCCCATTGTTCTTTTGTTCGGCTGCTGGGGGGAAAAGGGAGGGGGGGGTGATATCACTCTAACTTGCAGTACAGCAGTAAAGAGTGATTGAAGTTTATCAGAGTACAAGTCACATGACTTGGGGCAGCTGGGAAATTGACAATATGTCTAGCCCCATGTCAGATTTCAAAAATGAATATAAAAAAATCTGTTTGCTCTTTTGAGAAATGAATTTCAGTGCAGAAGTCTGCTGAAGCAGCACTATTAACTGATTCATTTTGAAAAAAAAAATATTTTCCCATGACAGTATCCCTTTAAGAGATATTATCAAAACACATACTGCTAGGTTGTAATGTATCTATGGCAGATTTGCCCTTTGTACTTCACCACCCTATTGTAAAGGCTAAAGGCAACATAAGGTAACATTTAATGTAAACAGGGGTTCCAATGCATGTACTATGTATAGATAGTAATCTCAT
Source organism: Xenopus laevis (assembly GCF_017654675.1). NCBI lineage: Eukaryota > Metazoa > Chordata > Amphibia > Anura > Pipidae > Xenopus > Xenopus laevis. The sequence continues at coordinate 78,110,628 of NC_054388.1, forward strand.
GCATTAAATCTGTTTCAGCAATTAATTCATATTCTTAATATTAGCCTTTGCAACCCTTACACTGTGGAAATTAAGATGTTAACTTCAAAAATTATTTTTGATATTAATTCTGGAACGTGTAGCTACAGGGGAAAATCCCGATTTCTTAAATTATTAATCTAATTGCTGAAAGCTGCAATTAAATTTTACTGCAGAGTTTAAAAGATAATCTTCTTTTATTGTTTTCCCAGCCAACAAACTGGCAAATTCAAATACTGTACAAACAAATTACTTTCAGATGAAGACAGTGTCGGACTCGGACACCAGGGGCCCACCAATTAATCTTAGACCAGGGGCCCACTCTTAGTACTATTATTCTTCCTCTCCTCACTCAACCTTCATTCTCCTTGTCTCTTTTCTTTACTATATTATAATCTATTTTTCCATCTATTTAGCCTCTTTGTTCTCATAGAAATAGGGCAAATGTTTAGCAGCATAAGGGTAGGGACACACTGGGCGATTTGGGGAGATTTAGTCGCCCGGCGACTAATCGCCGCGACTTTCGACGACCAATCTTCCCCAAATGCCTCCCCTCGCTCTGCGCCTGGCTAAAATGAAAAATCGCCTGCGCTAATCACACGCGGCGATTCGTTTTCCGAAGTCGCCCGAAGTTTCCTCGTGAGGCAACTTCGGGCGATTTCGGAAAACGAATCGCCGTGTGTGATTAGCGCCGGCGACTTTTCATTTTATCCAGGCGCAGAGTGAGGGGAGGCATTCGGGGAGAAAAGTCGCTGCGATTAGTCGCCAGGCGACTAAATCTCCCCAAATCGCCCAGTGTGTCCCTACCCTGAGGGCCCAATGACACCTGGGCCTTTTCCTGGTTTTCCGGTGGGCCAGTCCGACACTGGATGAAGAAAGTGGAAAGCATGTGCTTAATAGTGAAGCTCTATTTGTTTGTGTGTTCATTTGTAATAGTAAGTATATAGGAGCTAATGTTTATCAAAATTAGAAGCCAGGTAACCAGTGCATTTCATGTGGCTGTCATGTTAGAAATATAAGACAGGAATGTATCTAAATAACACTATCTATGATTTACATCATTTACACAGTCAAATCTTAAGGTATAAAATTCTGTTCCTGTTGCTGGGATGTTGTCATTTCCGGCATATGGCATCATAATGACGTACACTATTCTTTTAGACGTGTTTGTTAATTCTTTTAGACATGTTTGTTATGTCCATTATTGATGCAGGCTGCTGTGAGAACCCTGGAAATAGTGGTAGTTCCAGGGTTCACCTAGAGGCGCATTTGCACATGATTTCCAGAACAAACAGGTGATTAGCACAACTATGTGGAAGTGAAAGAAGCAGCTTTAGACACAAGGAACTTTCATGAATAGATTATATAACAGGATTGCAGAAAACTTTGCACAACCCCCAACTGCACTTAGTGGTTGGAAATGAACCCTTCTGTTATCAAAAGTATCCAGACCAAGGGTATAAATATGAAATTGGTTTCCATTTTGCTGCAAAACAGCTTTAGGGTAGCTTTCCCCTGCAAAAGTGAGTTAGCTGGAAAGTTGAGTCAAAGGTTTAGACCAGAAAATATGGTGTAACAGAGTAAAAGTAAAATCACTAGGGGGTGCCAAAAGTTATGCAACAGTGATTGTTTTCACTTACCTGATATCCCAAGCGGCAAAAAACTGCACTCGTCAGGGGTTCTTCTAAGTGAGCACCACAGTCATGCCCCGAAACATTACACTTTTTCACTTAATATACACGAGGGGTTGCAGGCACTTGCCTAGGGCACAAAACTGGGGCTGCGCCAGGCACAATCAAGCGCGCACTCAGCCGGCGCCGTGGCCGGCCAGGTTGCCTAGGGCGCCTGCCCGGGTTGGCCCAGCTCTGCCACATGGTGCCTAAATGTTCTGACCTGCAGGTTTCTTTGCAAATAAGCTTACTGCTTTGTTTGTGAATTAATATTCACTGTTATTCTGAGAGCTATAGCAGTGTAAATAATAATAATGTGAATGAGGAGACTACTGATCCCAGAAGGATGTGCTCTGCAGAGGAAGTGAGAGAAAGGAAATCTAGAGAGAGTAAGAGAGAAAAAAAGGGGCATGAGGAGAAAGGTTGCAGAGAGCTGCTGGAGATTTTCAGTGAAAGCCAAGTGCTGTAAGGGAGACAGCAGAGATCCTCCTGCAAAGTTTGGGAAGCAGACTGAAATCCAGCCAGAATCATTCCAAGCATCTATCTCAGGACTGAGTGTTTGGGAGTGAGACCTGCGGCCTACAAACAAGTTGTTAAGTAACAGTAGTAACAAATCTCAGTAGTAAATATTTTCCAACTTTTGGAAAATTGAAAGAGGGAGACAAATTTGCTGCACATAGTGCAGTGAAAATGATTTGAACCATCCCCTGTCATTTGGCAGGTTGTGTAAAGTTTTAATACACTTCTGGGGGTTTTTTAGGGTTAGGTTGCATTTTTTATTACAGTTTTTCTAAAGAAGGTGAATTGTAATTAAAGCTGCAAGTCACAGTTTCCTCAAGAGACTTGCTTATCTTAAAGGAAATTCAACCTGTAACTAAAAAAACCCTAACCTCCCTACGTAGCGCCCCTCCATCCTCCCCCCCCCAGCCTAGCTGACCCCCCAATGCCCCTAACTTTTTACTTATCCCTCGGCGCAGACTCAGGGATTGCAGTTCACGGTAGCCATTTTCCAGGCCTTCGGTAAGCTGAGAATGAGACCGGCGAAGCGGTGCATGTACAGTTGGAGCAATTTACCGGTTTGTGACAACTGTGCATGTGCCGAAATGGTCAAAAATTGCTGAAGCGCCGAAAGAAGACACGAAGACCCGGAAGATGACTGCGATCCCTGAATCTGCACTGAGGGGTAAGTAAAAAGTTAGGGGCATTTCCACGGGGGGGGGAAGCTAGGCTGGGGGGGAGGAGGGTCTTCGTACGGGTAGGGTTTTTTTAATTAGGGGTTGAATTCTATGTTTGCTTATCTTAAACTGCTGGCAATGGCTACAGGCAAAAGCCGCCTGGCTGTTCACTCCACTGTCAGTGGAGTCATTATTGTCCCCCCTTCCAGACTGCAAGCTGGGCCAGCTACGGCTGACACCAGCCTTGCTTTATTTATCTTTGTTCCCTATTGTGACCAGGTGTAGTGCAATTTCAGTGATGAAAGATAGCTTTGGAGAAATTGGTGCCTAGTTTAAATGAAAACTTGCAATGCTTCTGGGTGTGGCTACTCGTATAATAAGATGGCGGGATGATTTAGCTACTCCTAGGGGCAGATTTATTATGTACAAATGGTGGAATAATTTGCCACACATAACCAGGCATCACCGTGTAAAAATGGGGTAATTTTTCTTTGAGCAACTTCTGCCAGAACTTACTTACAAAGGTCTGAAACAGTATAAAATAATGGCGGAAAATCTGGCGTTCAAATGGCGTAAAATAAAACACACCTTGTAAAAACCTGCCATTTATTTACAGCTTTTTACATAGTTTTTTTTGGCACATTTCATTTTACGCAGCATAATAAATAGGCCCCTAAGTGTAAGCACAGAAAGGCGTGTTGTTTTAAGGCACCTGTTTGGTGCAGTGAATGGCATATTCTGAAATCCCAATGCTTCACCATCGTATTATTTTTTTTTTATGGAAACTGCACCTTTAAGTATTTGCTGGTAAAATAAACCTTGTAATTTAGTAGATATTGCATACCTTACTGTACAGTATATTTATAGCAAATGTTTGAAACATTAAGAACCTATTGCAGGTGTATACTTGTGTCCAATGTCTTGTCATGTTTTCAGGGACTTAAAGGAGAACTAAAGCTTAACTAACGAAGTGGGCTAGAAATGTTGTACATGATATTTTGGTTTTCTGCACCAGCCCAAGGCAACCCCAGCCCTTTAGTAGTGAAGATCTATGTTTCTACCTGCTCAGAAGATAAGAAAGTGAAATGCTTCCCCCTCCGACATCACATCCCTCTCTTACTCCGCCCCCAGCCCAGCTTTCCCCTGCCTCATTCCTTCTCACCTAATCACAGCTACATCTGATTCTGCACGTCTTTAAACATAAACCAGTATAATCTGGCTGCTGGTCATTCGGATCCCTTATCATGCAGCCTTATTTATAGCTCCAGGACTTTCCTTTCGTGTCCATATTAAACCAAAGTACAGGAAATTGTTCTGTTTCATTGTTTGGCATGATAAATTCAAAATTTACTGACTTATATTAAACTTGAGTTTCACAGTTTAATGCTTTCACTTACTAAGTGCATACTTTAGGGCCAGGGCACACGCTGCTATTTCTGGAGATTAGTCACCAAATAGATTCTTCTTTTACTAAATTGCCGGCGGGATTGCACTCGGGGCGCTTCAATTTACGAAGTCGCCCGAAGTTGCCTCACGAGTAAACTTCTGCGACTTCAGAAAGCTGAAGTGATCTAACTGCCATCCCGCAGGCGATTTACATTCTAGCCGGCGAGAAGGCAGTTCGGGGAGATTAGTCGCCTGAAGAAGAATGACTTTGTCGATGGGCAACTTATCTCCTGAAATAGCAGCATGTGCCCTTATCCGTATACATTTCTTTTGTTAAGTTACTTACCGCTGGCTGATCTGCTAAACAGAATAAAATAATGTTTAATGTTAATCATTGCTTGGATGAATTGTGTTTTTTAGTTTTTCAAGTTTGATGTTGTTTTCAATGTGGCCTTAATATCAGAGGTCCTAGAACAAAGTAGGAGAAGATTGCTCTTTTCTACTGCCATTTCTACATGAATTTGGCAGCTTTCAGATGCGGACTTTTTATATTCAAGTTTCCATGTTATTTTTGCTTAAATCTTAAACATTTGAGTTTTTGAAACTTTTTGGCGATTTTTACCACAAAAAACTCAAATGTAGAAAAAACTTGAATTAGAGCTTTACAAGATCGATCCCTTAATCAAGTCTTCCAGTTCTTTCTATTTTTACTTTCCGTTTTGGAGAACAGGAAAGGGCTTTTCATTTCAGGTAAAGGATCTGGAAAGTCAATTACCATAAATCTCCAAATTATAAGAAGGACATCTCGATAGAGACTATTGTAAACAAGTATATTTTTAAAGCATATTTCCTTTTCCTGTGTAATAATAAGAACGTAACTTTTACTTAAAGGGATCCCGTCATTGGAAAACATGTTCTTTTCAAATGCATCAGATAATAGTGCTACTCCAGCAGAATTCTTCACTGAAATCCATTTCTCAAAAGAGCAAACAGATTTTTGTATATTCGATTTTGAAATTTGACAGGGGCTAGACATTTTGTAAATTTCCCAGCTGCCCCTGGTCATGTGACTTGTGCCTGCACTTTAGGAGAGAAATGCTTTCTGGCAGGCTGCTGTTTTTCCTTCTCAATGTAACTGAAGGAGTCTCAGTGGGACATGGGTTTTTACTATTGAGTGTTGTTCTTAGATCTACCAGGCAGTTGTTATCTTGTGTTAGGGAGCTGCTATCTGGTTACCTTCCCATTGTTCTTTTGTTTGGCTGCTGGGGAGGGAAAGCGAGGGTGTGATATCACTCCAACTTGCAGTACAGCAGTAAAGAGTGATTGAAGTTTATCAGATAACAAGTCACATGACTTGGGGCAGCTGGGAAATTGACAATATGTCTAGCCCCATGTCAGATTTTAAAATTGAATATAAAAAAATCTGTTTGCTCTTTTGAGAAATGGATTTCAGTGCAGAATTCTGCTGGAGCAGCACTATTAACTGATTCATTTTGAAAAAATGTTTTTCCCCATGACAGTATCCCTTTAAATGATTTTCAATAGATGTAAGGTATGATAAACCTATATTTGTGAAAGGGATATAACAGCAATTATATGAGCCGGTTCAGCATAGAGGGTTGTCCACCTTGATCCAGAACAGTAAATTACAGTATGATGCTGTTATTGGTGGATTTGCAGTCAAAAATGTCAGAAATAAAGTGTGAGGCTTCTTAATGCATCATGCAATACTTGTAAGCTTTTGTCTCATGGCATTGTGAACAGAGTTCACACAACATACATAACTGTTCCTTGTCTAATGAACACAGCGGTGATGCGATTTAATAAAATGTACTGGTATTTGTTTATATCAACATCAATGCATTTCTATAGCTATTGAAAGGAAAGCTTTGTATTGCTTTGTTTTAAAACATCTGGCCTGTCACATTTTGGTCATCTCTGCGATAGATCTGAAGGTTACACTTTATGTTTATTAGCGTCATCCAGATGGCTTTTTATGTCCTTAATAACTTTGTCCCTGACTAAGCCATGAACCTCTTGTTTGACAAACAGTAGGAAATATCCATTAGACTCCAGGAGATTTTGTAGTCTTACTGACTTATTAACTGATGCAGTGCTGAAGGGAGGCTTCAGTCCAGAGCTAAGCTAGGCATTACGAGTTTAGCTATTGCTGCCATGGTTATTTACAGTTTTCTGGCTATTAGAACATCTTACAGTCGCTGCTAAAAGTTTGAAGGCACTTGTAGAGTGGCCTCATTTGCTTGTTCTGAATTCCACGGTGCTGTGTTCCTGCAAATAAGTTCACTCTAATGCTTTTAACTTAGGAGGTGCTTGCTCTCAGCTATCTGAATCACTTACAGAAACAATATGACAGAGATTCAATCAATGCACAGAGATCACCTTTGCAATGCATTACATACTTTTATATCTTAGTCTCATTTCCCTAGTTTAAAGTACATCTGGAATCTTTACCTAGTAAATGAGGTCAATGACAGAACTTTGGTATTAAGAAAGAGAGCTGTTCGCAAAATAGAATTTTAAAAGCAGGAAGAAAAAACACCATTCAACTGTAAATAAATATGCTGCTATTGTCATATTAACATCCAAGCAAGTGGCATAACTGGAAGGTACTGGGTCCTGTAGCTAAATGTACATCCCCACCTCCAAATGACCTGTTTTGCACCTGATGCAAACTGAAGCATTAGCTAGGCCACCACTGGGAATCTACATTCTAGCTCCCTGTACCTGTTGCAGATATAAGTAAAGAAGAGCAAATTCTTTTCACATGGTACAGCTTCATGGAGCAATTTGCGTTTTCAAGAGTCGTGACAATTTTTTTGCAAATCTGAGCTTGAATTTCACTAAGGGGTCCATATACTGACTCTGCAGATGGTTATGCATGTTGCTGCCTCCCCTTACGCCCTGCAACTAGTGTTGCCACCCGGCCGGTATTTTACTAGCCTAGCCGGTAAAACACCAGCCAAGGCCGGGGGCCTGTATTACAAATTTACTGTCAATGTAGCTGCCGGTAAATTTGTAATACACCTAAAAAAAAGCCCGTGGCCTGCCCGCAACCTGCTCAAACGTACCTTTTTTTTGCTGGGCTTCTTGCCAAATGTGTGCTTGGCTCGGCCCGCTTTTGACGACCCGGCCAGCCAATACCGCATCACGGCCAGCCCCCTTTATCGACACGGCCCCGCCCTTTTAACCCCGCCTCTCCACCTGCCGGTAAAGATCATTTTAAAAGGTGGCAACCCTACCTGCAACCACCTTTGCAATACCCTTTGCCCCCTTTAATAAATGGCTCTGAGACAGGAGTGTGGGTAAAGGTTGGCCACAGCTTTATTTAGATTGATATTTTATGTAACCAGATTCTTGCTAAATCCAAAAAACACTTGCATAGTAATGACAACTGTATAATGACTTGTTTATCTTACTCCGCATGTGATATCCTCTTGAAATCATAACTGAATAACAGGCAAAGGATCAATTAACCACCAATGCTGTGACAAATGCACTTGCAATAGACCTTATAGGAGATTAGACTATACTCAGACTCAGGAGTAGCGTTTTTTTCTTTGATTAATTTAATTTTCACTAATAACTCATAACACTCTTTTAACTGGATGTGCGGGAGGGGATTGGGATCAGGAACCTTGGCTCTCCAGCTGTTAAGGAACTACAAGTCCCACAATGCATTTGCCTTTAGACTCCTTCAAAAGGCTCCTTCATTGCATTGTGGGACTTGTAGTTCCTTAACAGCTGGAGAGCCAAGGTTCCTGATCCCCACGAGTGCTGGGTGGAATGAGTGAGCCAGTGTGGGAAAGCATGTGTGCACACGTGCACGAGCCGGCGTAATGACATCACATGCGGTGGCGGAAATGGGGCAGAGTGCGCAGAAGTGCCAGCGACGGACCAGGTCCGGTCCCCTCCCCAGTCAGTAAGTGCTCTCGCTAAGTGCTTCATCGCTACTCAAACAATCAAATTGCAATTTTTTTTCCACAAATCTCTAAAAAATGTGTGGCTTTCCTATATTTCTAAAAATCCCTAGAGATTTATTAAGTGTAAAAACGACGAAAACCTGGCAAAGCGTTGCCAAATAAAAGTTTTTGTGGTGCAATAGAAGACATTGGGAGCTGTGTTGATCCTATTGGACCACTTTAAATCAATTCAGACGAGTTTTTTTTTGGCAAAGCTAAAAGGGGCAGTTCTGCTCATCACTAGTTATAAGCTCATGAAAAATAATACCAGTGAAAACATTTTACCATTAATAGAGTCCCTTTAATAAGCTTAGGGAAAGTGGCTCATTGCTAATGCATTTAAACAACCCAGATTATATGACCAAGGTTTACCTTTTATTCGTTTGTTACTTTAATCTCTGTTGGTGCCACTATTTCCCATGAGTCGCCATCTTTGGGTACAGTCCAGCTTTATTTTGAAAAAAAGGACCATTTTTGCCTGATTTGCTTGCAATGTGGTCTGAATTACAGCAAGTGAAATATTACTAATATCTTATTCTCTTTGCTTTCCCTGTTGAGATGCCAGGATTAAAATGCTGAATTTTGACATTAGCATATTTGCACATATTTAAGCCATAAAGTTGACCCTGGTTGACAAGCTGAAATGCTTCCTTATTCTGCACTTTTTAAGCCACACTCCCACAATGGTCAGTGATAATTGCTCCACCAACAAAAAGTAAGGTGGAATCAAATTAAAGAACAAGGCTGTTGTCTGGGTTGCTTTAAGGAATATGGATAAAAGACCACAAAAACCATTAGTAGCCTGTTCTAAATTGAGTTATTTTTTATTTATATTGCCAAGTATATAAACCATGGAAAAAATGTAACTGAGTTCAGTACAAATAAACCTAAATATAGATTTGGCAAAGTAGAATTAACACTATGAAGTCCATTTACTAACAATCAAATTGTAATTTTTCCATGAATCACAAAAACATTGTGGTTTTCCTATATTTCTAAAAAGCTCAAAAAATTTTGAGATTTATTAAGTGTAAAAACCACATAAGTCTTCAATGACAAACTTCGCCAATAAAAAGTTGTTGAGGAGCTGTAGAAGTAATTGGAAGGAGCGCTGATCCTTATGCACCATTTTTAAACCAATCCGAATTGTAGGGGTTTTCGGATTTTGTTTTCACTACCACTCTTCCAAAAACCTCAAATTTTTTGAGGGTTTTAAAGGTATTTGTATTTTCTTCAGATCGTTCAGTGCTGGTGAAGGCTTATTTATTAAAGGTTGGATTTTAGTGGTTTTTGGAGTTTTTTTTTAACCACAATTAAACTCACAAACTTTAAAACCACGATTATCATTGAATTTACTAAAAGTTCAGATTATTAAAAGGATGAACGAAAAAAAAACGACATATCAATTTTCCTTGGTCTTACTGTAGCTGCCTGAAAAAAAATAATTGATTACTATTAGTTGCTGTCCAAGTGTGAATTTGCCCAGTGTTGGTAAATTACACTTCTCACAATTGGTTAACAGTTGCAGCAAAAGTTGCGACTTATTACAAAGCTTGCTAATAAATCAGGCATTGGATGCAGTAGATGTGTAGAGTTGCATCCAGTTTTCCCTGCAAGTGCATCTTCTGCACTCCTATGGAAAACACTGATCCAGATCTCTTTGCCTTTTTTCCACCACTCATTTGTTTTCTTTTTATGTAAATGTGGCTAAGCACTATGAAGAACACTCCATGTACCTTGTTTACTACATACATAGAATCAGGAGAAAATAAACCTATGTTTTTATACTGTCTTCTATAAGATCCTACACAATGCTTTAACATTTTACAAAATAAATGGATAAATGGATAGCATTTAAGAAGAAGAATCAATACATATGCATAACCAACTAGAACTATGAGCCCCCTTTCTCCACGTATAACATATTTGCTTTTTCAAGTAATTTCTGTATCCTTTGCTATCCAATCTTTCTGTAAATGAGGAATTGTGGACATCAGGGATTGTTTTCTTTGATATTCTTCACTGTTAGTATTTCTATCACCAGATATTTGGAGTGGCCATGGAGTGGGGTTAGCTCCAAGATATCCAATTGCTTCATGGGCTTCTGGGAAAATAAGTATCCTTAGTTCCCAGTTACTTTGGACCAAAACCTTATCCTTTATGGCCACTATCATACAGTACATTGATGATATGATATTTATTTGGGAATGATCCTGGGGAATATCTACTGTATAGACGGGTGGGTTTTAAATTTGATGATCTGGGTATATGTTTTGCTTATCAGTTTTCTAAATAGGGATAACATTTTATCCTGATTTGGAATCTCCAGGGAATGTGCCATCAAGTGGTTTCATCCACATATAATGAACTTACAATGATGACTGGCTTTCAGCATTATTGCTGCTATCACAGTAATCACCTGACTAGACAGTATACCAGTGAGTTGGTTAGTAAGACCCTGGAGGAACTGTACACATTTTAGGGATGCATCGAATATACTTTAGTTTTTTTGTACCTTGCTTGGAGGGGTCTTGATACCAGGAACCTCTTATATTAAGTCTGCATATATTTTTTACTTATCGCTCTCAACATAATGAGCAAGATCACAACTCCAGAGCCAATGTTGGCCACACACCCCAGTTAGACTGATAGTTATGCCATTTATTTAGCAGTTGCCTAAACCACTACTTGTGAGGTTTCAGATAAATTAGTATGTGTGCAGGAGGCTGAAATAGTTATGAATGGAGCCAGACAAGTCACAGACTGGACTTTTTATCTATTAGAAAGACATAGAGCCAAAATGATAGATTCCTTATACCTTGGAATTCTCCTGTATACCATCATGGAGTACCATTGACCAATGAATAATTTAAATGACCATGGAGCTTTAAGGCTAACAAATTGACCACTAGGTGAGAAAGGCATGACCATGCTTACATGTTCCTGCAGTTCACACAATTGATTAGCACTTACATATACGAATACTCATTACTAAGTGCCTGTTGAGCACAAAATGTGTAGGGCCCATGGAGATGTGTGTTTCTTAATTTTAAGTAATAAAAATACAGTTATTACTTTTATAATCTTTGCCCTGTAGATTCATTCATTCATAGTGCCTGATAGCCCAACTGTTTATATATGCAGCTAATGGTAAAAAACAGCCCAGAGCTTTCATACCTGCAGATTGGTAACTACTGTATGTGTTACTAGACCTTGTGAAAAGTGTGTATGTTTATTATATAACTGTGTTTGTTTTTGCTTGTCTTGGGCCAAAACAGAAAATTTTGATAGCAGAACAAGAATAAAGTCACATACATCAAACTATCTTCACAAAAGCTTATATGATCCTAAAAAAAAAGCATATTGGCCTTAGCACTATAAAGAGTTCTTCACCAAGACAGGAGTTTGATTGCCTTTCTCATTTTTTGGGTACAGCCGTTAGACACTTCCAGATCTGCCACGTCAGAAGATAAAGAATAAATAAAACGCAGTGTCGGACTGGCCCACCGGGATACCAGGAAAACTCCCGGTGGGCCCAGGTGCCAGTGGACCCTCCTGCTGCTAAACTTTTGGCCTATTTCATGGCCATTCCCTATTCTATGAGAAAAAAGAGGCTAAATAGATGGAATAATAGATTATAGTAAGTAAATAAAACAAACTAAGAGAATAGAGGTTGATTGAGGAGATGAAGAATATTAGTACTGAGAGTGGGCCTCTGGTATAAGGTTTTATGGTGGGCCTCTGGTCTAAGGTTTTTGGGTGGGCCCCTGGTGTCCCAGTCCGACACTGATAAAACGGATTCATTATTAAGTTCTAAAGTTTAGCACCCTAACTGGAATTTGCTTTTTTATCTTGATAATGGGAGATAAACCTTAGTACCCTTTCATAAATGTCAGCCTTAGGGTTATATCATTTTACGTTTCTTTTAAATTCACATACAGACTTTTGACTTTGAGAAAGCTGAACATAAAACCTTTTGGGGACACGCAAGATTGAATCTCACCGTCCTCTTATTAGTGTAGCATAGCTTCATATACAAGGCACGATAATTACTCGTCAGTTATGTTTTTCAAGCCATCTTCATTCCACCATTACCCAGTTGCTTCAATTTATAATAACACTGGTAAATTTCATTATTTTTCTTCTTAACGACCTGTGCTTCAATTTCAAAATAATAAACAGAACATAACCATGAAATCTTAATGCAGAGGAGACTGAAAAGTTTGTTGTGCGAACAGATGGCACATCAACCTTACGTATGTATACAAATCTTCTTAGGCTGGGCTTTTATTTTCTCCTCTTTATAAATGCAAATAATGTGGCCCCAGATATTGCTGCTAGTATTGCCCTCTCTCCTTATCACTGCTGATCAATGTGACATTTGCTGTTACCGTAAAGTGGGATGTCATTTAATGGTGTTAATGTGTCCTTAATGTCAGTATAAATGAGTCTCCTCTGTAGACACTTGCAAATTAAATGTCCCAGGGAGACTACTGAAATGTTTACCACATACACTGAAACTAGAGGCTCGGGTAAACTGATTAGATCTGCTGTGCAAAGGAAAAGAGAACTTAAGTGTGGGAATATCTATCTATCTATCTATCTATCTATCTATCTATCTATCTATCTATCTATCTATCTATCTATCTATCTAAATATTATCTATCTATCTATCTATCTATCTATTTATTAACGCATCCTGCATGTATTAAATACTGCATATCTTAATCATTAGCATTTCACTCCCAAATCATAAAATACTGGACCCAAATATTGATTGTTCTCTATAGAAATACTTCCAGGAAGAGTGAAAAATACCTTGACTGTTGACCATAGTTCCTGTACCACCACCCAGTGCCTGCTAAGAATCAACCTTGCTACTTGGTAAATATTTAGGGGCAGATTTATCAAGGGTCAAATTAAAAATTAGAATTTCTAAATTTTATTTATGTGTAATTTAAATACTCGAATTTAAAAATTTTTAATTTTTTAATTGGTCGTTATTTTTCGAATTCCGAATTTATAAACTCCCATAAACTCTACAATTAACCCTTGATAAATATGCCCCTTACTGTTATTCAATACAATATATGTTTCAATTAAAAAACATTGACTGGATACTATATGAAAAAAATATATGGCAGATATTAGATAGCTTCTAAAAGGGGTTGGATGGCTTTTTGGCAAGAGAGGTAACACCGAGTTAAAATAGATCTTAGTACAAAGTAGTGATGGGCGAATAAATTCGCCTGGCGTGAATTTTCAGTGAATTTCCATGTTTCGCTGCCGATGGATAAATTTGCCTTTCGAAACTAGAGAATAAAAAAATTTTGGACGTGCGTCCGAAGAGTTGCTTGCGTCAAAATCTCAGGGCATCAGTTGATCCAGGGGATGGTCCAGTCTTAAAGCCAGATTTGTTTCCCCATCTGAGGCCAATTGGAGAGGATTTAAATTGAGTTTTTGGCCTTCTTCTGGATAAACTAGAAGTTAGGCAGGCAGGTTTTATTTAGGCATAAAAGCTTGACCTTGATGTACATGTGTCTTTTCTCAACCTAAGTTACTATGTACGTACTCATATATCAATCTATAATCTATACATATATATCAAAAATCCAGTGTATCCAGTGAAATGTGTATCCATAGAATAGAGTGGTTATCAACATTTTGGTCCAAGCAAGAGGACCTTTCTCAACACATATATCTGAGGTGAATGCTTGAAAAAATGCTGAAGACATGTATACACACTGACTTAGCAACCTCTCAGTCTTCCTAGTGTCTATGTAACCCGCCTCCTCTCACCAGCCTGTGCAGGTATCGGATCACTCACCCAGCATATAAGCACACAGATGCTGACAAAAGGATTTAAGGAATAAGCAAACAGGTTCTATAAGTCACATCTGGAATAAAGCAGACATGGCACCATTAATTATAAAAGAGGCCAGGAGCATGGCTATGGAATATTGATTAACTGCTCTGCATGGAAAGTTAGAAGCTCTGTGAAGGCATATTAGGAGTAGTGTAAGTGTACAAGAAGTACATCATAATCAATTAAGTGATTACTGTCAGCATGGCTTTATGAAAATGTCATGTCAAACAAATCTAATAAGTTTGTATGAGGAAGTAATTCGGAAGATCAGACAGGAAAATGCAGTGCAATATATTTAGACTTTGCTAAAAAACAGCTTAAGGGCTAGTCCAGGAGATTCGGGGAGATTTTGTCGCCTGGCGACTAATCGCCTCATCTTTTGAGCGACTATATCCCCGAACTGCCTCAGCGTTTTTCCCCATAGGCTACAATAAAAAGTCGCCTGCGCTAATGCACACGCGGCGATGCATTTTCTATAGTCACCTGAAGTTGCCTCACTGAGGCAACTTTGGGCGACTATTGGGGAGACGCTCAAAAGACGAGGCGATTAGTCGCCAGGCGACAATCTCCCCGAATCTCCTCGTGTGGCCTTACCCTAAAACTGTTTGTAATAGGATATTAATCCATAAAATGAAGAACCATTGCCTAGAAAAACTGTACATTTATGAATGTTATATAATTTTTTGGTTGGGGGAGAAGAGAACAAAGTGTTTTTAACCAACTGAGCTAAAATGCTAATCGGTATATCCCAAATTCCAATAATGGATGCAGCTATTTTTCAACAAATCACCTGCTGGGATGTAAAATATCAATGTTACAGAAGTTAGTGTAAAGTATTAAGAGGATAAGTGTTTTCTTTCAAGAGCAGCACAGAAAGCAATGCAGTGCTAGTACAGGTATGGGACCTCTTATCTAGAATGCTCGGGACCTGGAACTTTCCGGATAACGAATTTTTCAGTAATTTGGATGTTCATACCTTGGATCCCATACCTGTAATAGAATGTTAATAACAGGGCAGACAGATCAAGGAATGGTTAATAAATCAAAAGGGTAAGCCTTTAGTAGCTTTGGGGGCAGAGTAAAGGGGGTTGCTTAATTAGAAAGTTAATCAAGCATTTGTGTGGGAAATTATGCAGCCCCACCTAACCTTTCCCATTATAACTGGAAGGGGCAAGATTATTGAAGGTACAATAGAGTGCACAGTTTCAGTATACATGCATAAAATATCTTCCTAAAGAAAGAAATATTACAGTTTAGTGCAGGAACTACTAGTTATGCCCTTGATCAAGTTGTTACTCATTGCGCAGATGTAAATGCATTTTTTCTAATGTTTTAGGTCCTATTGTATGACAAATAAATACTCATACTCCTGAGATTACTTACTTTCAAAAGCACAATATTAGCTCAGTAGATGTGGTGTAATCAGCACTAATTTTAGCCTTGTGTTTAGCATTCTGATTTCTCTTGGCTGCTATCACTGGCTGGGGCCCAAATATCTCCCTTGTGCCTTAAATTCTCATTATTGTCTGAGCAGTAATCGGGGTTATATGAACCTTTATCATGCAGAGATCTCAATAAGACATGCCTTTATTGCAAATCTAAAGTCAATGAGGAATACCTTGCATAAAAAACCTTTAAGATTGAAAATTAATTCTTTAAAAGGTTTATTGGGGTAATATTTTGAAAGTAATAAAAGAAATAACGAACATCAATTTGTCGGCGGAAGATGTCCCTTTGATCCTGTTAAGCCTAGATATTGATAAAAAGGGTTTATTAAGGGACCCACTCACCTTACATTTGCTGGACGTGGCTAGGTCAATAATCCCAAGACATTGGAGGGAGTCGGCTCCCCCCAGTTGCATGGAGTGGCAGCAGGTAGTAGAGGATACTAGGAAGATGGAAGAAATAACACATATTATTCATAATAAGAGTGTTAAATACTGGGAAACCTGGGAACCATGGGTTAGGTTTTTAAACAAATCAGGTTGAAAGAGGATCAAATGGAGGATCTTTCTGTGTATAGACATGAATGTCCTAGGGATGGGGCAAGTGAGTCAGTCGGAGTAATAAAATTTGTAACTGGTTTAAGTAACCTCGAAGGTTAAAGAGATGGCTCGAAGGTTAAGCAAGTGAATTATGGAAGTGTACAGCTACGAGTTAGCTTGGGTCTTATATATTCTTCATCTAATCTACTTTATTCTCATCTACTTTTTATTTTTCTATCTATTTAAATCTTTGTTATTGTACTATTTTTGTAAAATCTGTTAAAAAATAAAAATAAAAAAAAAAATTAATTCTTGGTAAAACAACATTAGAAAAGTCATATTGATTATATTTTAAATAGAAAATAAACTACTGGAATTTTGATTCTGCATTAAAGTGGGGCCTCAACCGGGTATTCTGTTTAAACTTTTTTTACGGAATTAAAAATAGTATATTAATTTTATGGGTAATATATGTAGAGAACCCAAAGAGTTACCCTTCCCCTGCTGTTCAGGTCACCATAGTTATAGTTTAGCAGTTTTTCCATTCTTATTGGATTTAGTGAATTTTAGATAAATCTGCCCTTGTACCAATGGGATAAGTTTTTTGTTCAATAAACCTTCAGTTCTTTACTTAGAACCACTAGTGCCCCTTTTCTCTGTCTTTTCCACTGTCACATTTCCTGGTTTTCAGTTCATACATAACAATTTTCTGGAAATCATTTAACCCCCCCCCCCTTGAAGCTACATATTGATTACAATTGTCTGTGAAATACCAATTTTGGAGATTTGGAGATTTTTTTCATCCACTAATAACCATTATATATATATATATATATATATATATATATATATATATATATATATATATATATTTATGGACAACAATTTAATTTTGTACACCAAAAGGAGAGATTTTACTTCATTATGACATACATATATAGATGTGTATTTCTGTACCAGTCAATATAGTAGACAATACTTTTATATTAAAATATAATAAATAATACATATATAGTAGATATATAATACATACATAATAAATATTAAATACGTATGGAGCAATCACACAACCTAGTACACTGAATGATAGTTACAGACGTGTATGTGCTATTTTGTTATGTTTTGCTTTGGTGCAAAGCTATGTTTGTAACACAAGTAGTATTAAAGTTATTCATAAATTAGCACTACTTAGACCCTGTATTTTAGCTCTGTCCCATAGCATTACAAAACCAAAATGAAAACATAGATGGGTTTAGTGTTTCTAGACTGTCTCTGCTGGTATGGCAGTAACAATCCACCGTCATAAAACCAAATGTAAAACACCATAAAACTAGTATAATAATAATATAATACTTTACAATGACAAAGTCACAAAATAATTGCTCTTTGAACTCTTTTGTCTGTCATCAGCCTCACTCAATACATTTCCCTATTTTATATGTCAAGTTCAGCTTTTGTCACGTACAAAACCCAATAAATTCGGTATGTTATTGAAGATGCCTCTTGGGAAACAAGCAAAGGAAAGAAAAGGTAATTACTGGTAAAGTTCAAACTTCAGAAGTGGAAATACCCTTGAAAGCATAGTCTTCTCACCCCATGCAACGCTTACAAACACACTTTTCTGCATGCACAAGCCCTGTGCCATCACAGGTATCATGGGATTTGGGTTCAAGATCATAGCACTTCCACACATTAGTCAGGAGATAGCAGCACTCCACTCCGTAACCTTAAGTAGCAATGTAAGTGATCTGTATATGAAATAGTGTAGCTATTCTCCAAGCAAAGGCTAACTGGAAATGTCATATTGGGCTCCCCACAGACACAATTCTTAGACATGTATGAAATGTTTCAGCTGTAACAATGGTTATACATTTTCCTATACATTTATTATTGTCTCCCCACTAATTATTTTAAGCGAGCATTTAAACATAACTGCCTCAAAAATTCTAAATTTGCCTTGGAAAGTTTTCTGTTGATTTTTTTTTTTACATGCTTTTCACTTTCAGCTAGTAAATATGAGTTTGTTTAGAAGAGGATAATAGCATAAGAGTGTATAGTACATTTTCTATGACCATTTAAAGACACAAAGCCACTGGTTGTGCGATGTGACTTCTAGTATCCTCATATTTTACACTAAGCACATGATATGACATCCCTAAACACCTTTTTGCAATTTATAAGGTTACATTTTACAGGATGTGGACAGCTCTTGTGAATTTTATGTTTTGTACATGAAACTCTTAGTAATTCTCCATACCTTACCAAAGCCTCGGGAACCTACAACCCATGTATATACTTAGGTCCGTTATCAGAGATGAGGAGGAATGTAATAAAAGTCAGTTAAGGAAAAAACTATTCACAATGCGGAAAGTAATGCCTTGGCACGAACAAATTTTGCTTTGCGTGAATTTAATGTAGCTTTTGCGAACCCGGATACTGTTTAGCAACCACTTCCGACAGTGGAAGGCCATTTGCGAATTTTATAGTTTGCGCTAATGCGCAGTAAATGTAATAAAACTTTTTACTGAAAAAGTCGTTATTTTTGCGCTAAAAGATTACGACACCTTCAAGCACGTAAGAGTGCGCAATTAAAATTCGCAATGCAATAACAGTTTAAGGAACAATATTACATTGCGAGATGTGGATTTGTATTCTTATTGGTGCGAATTGTTTTTGTCTTTTATAACCTTTATGCGACTTTTATAACATTCCCCCAATGGTGCTTTGTCACCTGCTAGTGATCACTTCTCCTGCAGAAAACAAAGAGATGAAAATACCCTTTAATCCATAACAGGAATCGATTTCAACCGTAGGAAAATATGGAAGAACACACTTTTAAGCAATTCTCTGCATGTACAGTAATATGGATGACATTGATGGAAGGCAGCTTATTTTAACATATGTGAAGGACACATCTATGAATGTAAATGGATTGACCCTGTGGTCCAGTAACTGCTGCCTACAGAGGTAATACATTCACTTCATACTTAGAAAATTATGTAAATAAGAGTGCTGCTGTTGAATAAATTAATACATTTATTTACAAAATTAAAAGTGCCACATCCATTAATAGCCCTTTCCATGCATTGTTTCAGTATGAAAGCAGGGTTGAATCTGCCAGAAGCTGATGCTACATAAGATAACTATTTTCAGCAGTGGCAGTGACTTCTATATTTCTCTATTATGCCAAAAAACAGAGAAGCTTAATGGTAGGCAAGATTAAATGATTTTAGTGCAAATTTAGACCGTATATCAGCCAAGAAAGAACCACCAACAAAAGGAACATGTAGGTGATCATATATTGAATATTTTCATAGTATAAAGAAACTTGCCCTAAGCTTCTTAAAGGGATTATGTCATGATTTTTATGGTGTAGTTTTTATTTTTAAATTACAATGCAATGCAATTCACTCTACCATGTAAAATTTCATACCTAACCCAACAAAAATTTTTTAGCTGTAATATTGGTGTGTAGGCAGCCATCTCAGGTAATTTTGCCTGGTCATGTGCTTTCAGAAAGAGAGAACTTCAGGATGGAACTGCTTTCAAGCATGCAATTGTTTTTCCTACTCAATTTAAAAGTGTTGCATTTACTATTGAGTGCTGTTCTTATAGCTACCAGTTAGCTGTTATCTGGTTACCTTCCCAGTGTTCTGCTGATGGGCTGCTGGGGGTGGGGGAGAAGAGAGGGGGTGATATCACTCCAACTTGCAGTAAAGAGTGACTGAAGTTTATCAGAGCACAAGTCACATTACTGGGGGCACCTGGGAAACTGACAATATGTCTAGCCCCATTTCAGATTTCAAAATTAAATATAAAAAAAATCTGTTTGCTCATTTGAAAAACAGATTTTAGTGCAGAAATCTGCTGGAGCAGCACTATTAACTGATGCATTTAGAAAAAAAATGACAGTATCCCTTTAAAATACATTAAGACATTAAGCTAGCTTCATTGATATCAAGCACAAGGAACTGTCATATTATTACACATAGGCTAATGCGTCAGACAAAAAAGATTGTTTGTTTAAACTGCTACTATAGGACATTGCATTGGAACTTTCTTGTATCTCTCAGCTTAAGGGCAGTGGCTGATGGGGAGATTTGTGGCCAGCTTTAAAAATGCCTGACTGTTGGAGACAAATCTCCCAAAAATTAGAGAAAATCCTGAGAATGTAAAATTATCCAAAGGACAGAAGCTGCACTTAAAACCTATACAGTATATCTATAAAGCAAAAAACGAATTAACTACATTGCAAAAGGACTCTTAAAGGGATCCTGTCATCAGAAAACATGTTTTTTTTAAAAATGCATTTTTTTTATATTCAATTTTGAAATCTGACGTGGGGCTAGACATTTTGTCAATTTCCCAGCTGCCCATGGTCATGTGACTTGTGCCTGCACTTTAGGAGAGAAATGCTTTCTGGCAGGCTGCTGTTTTTCCTTCTCAATGTAACTGAATGTGTCTCAGTGGGACATGGGTTTTTACTATTGAGTTCTGTTCTTAGATCTACCAGGCAGCTGTTATCTTGTGTTAGGGAGCTGTTATCTGGTTACCTTCCCATTGTTCTTTTGTTTGGCTGCTGGGGGGGAAAAGGAGGGGGGTGATATCACTCCAACTTGCAGTATAGCAGTAAAGAGTGATTGAAGTTTATCAGAGCACAAGTCACATGACCAGGGGCAGCTGGGAAATTGACAATATGTCTAGCCCCATGTCAGATTTCAAAATTGAATATTAAAAAATCTGTTTGCTCTTTTGAGAAATGGATTTCAGTGCAGAATTCTGCTGGAGCAGCACTATTAACTGAAATGTTCTTTCCCATGACAGTATCCCTTTAAAAGCACTTAGACCGTGTTTACAAGTTCTGGGGATGGTATAAGCCACATTTGATTGAAAGACACATTTTGATGTCCTTTTTAAGATGACTTCGTCAATTTTGACTTTGTCAATCAAAGTCAGAACCCAGCACTGATAACATTCAATGTGAATATATGTGCATATCAGATCTGAGATCTGGCTAAGTCAATTTTATTTTTTTTTCATTTTCTATATTAAGAACAGCCGGGAAGAATGCATGGAAATGGCCATCGTTAGGAGACCCTCCCATAGAGCAAGGAATATCTTCCAGATGCGTTTACATTAGACAATCAGAGGAATGCATGTGTTTATTTATGAATGAACATCAAAAAGTGAAGGAATTATACATTTTTATAATTTTTTTTTGAAATATACATTTAAAGGGTCTAGATAATTGATATCCTTTATGTAAAAAGAATTGAATATAAGATGTATGTTTGTTATGGATAAAGACTTTTTGTTATGGATAAAGCATATCGATTTTATACCAAGCAATAGTTTCAAATTTTTTTGATATCGTCCACACTTGGCAGAGTGAATGGTTAATGAAGACATTGCAGTCATAATTATTATATCTCACTATATTTATTTTGACATTTATTTTCAAGTCTCTGCTGCTAGTTTGGAGGAAGGCTGAAATACCAAGTCAAAATCCCTTATAAAGTTACACATTTAGAAGTCTGCTGCATTTATAGGGCACCATGGATTCTATCTCATGCAGAGAATTGTGTACAATGTCAGGCCCTCAGGAAAAAAGGTGGGATGGTCTTTGTATTCTGTAAAATTTGTAAAATGTTAGAATCCTCTCTATTCCAGAATCCCAACAGAGACAAGCAGAGGGATGTTTTGGTGTAAGTTCCACTCTGAAGCAGCCTGGTGGATGTTGCCCTCCACTTGTCTCCCCCCCCCCACTATGAATCGAATTGAGATTTTTTTCCACTAATCTTGAAAAACTTGTGGTTTTCCTATACTTTTCTAAAAACCTCTAAAAATTCAAGATTTATTAAATGTAAAAAACACAAAACCTCTAATGTAAAGAATTGCCAAGTTAAAGTTGTCATGGTACTATAGAAGTCAATGGAAGCTGCACTGATCTTATTGGACTGATTTTAATTAATTCAGACTTTTAGAGGTTGTCAGAGAGACTTAGGGGCACATTTAGGGGCCGATTCACTAAATTCGAGTGAAGGATTCGAAGTAAAAAAACTTCGAATTTCGAAGTATTTTTTGGGCTACTTCGACCATCGAATGGGCTACTTCGACCTACGACTACGAATCGAAGGATTTGAAGTAAAAATCGTTCAACTATTCGACCATTCGATAGTCGAAGTACTGTCTCTTTAAAAAAAACTTCGACCCCCTACTTCGGCAGCTAAAAGCTACCGAAGTCAATGTTGCCTAAGTTATTTTATCGTTGGATTTAAATCCTTCGAAGGATTTAATCGTTCGATTGAAGGAATAATCCTTCGATCGTACGATCGTAGCATTTGCGCTTAATCCTTCGACTTCGATATTCGAAGTCGAAGGATTTCAATTCCCAGTCGAATATTGAGGGTTAATTAATTAAAATACCTCTAAAATTAGTTTATTAACAAATAAGTCTTTGTTTTTTGCATCAGGGCTGTATTGCTAATGCAAAGAGCACTATAGCTCTCTCTGCACTAGAAGAGCCAAAATCCCAATTTAATACAACCCAGTAATTGGCTGAAAATCTAATTTTAATACCTAATTTTATTGTAGGAAGTCAAAGCATTGTTTTAAAGAAAACCAGAGAATCTACACTGAGCAGCATTGGGTCCTGACCAGGAACCAATATCTTTGGGTTATGACACAAATTTTAAGAATCTCTGCTTCAAAACAAACAGCTTTTGAAGGAAGGGCATTTGAAACTAACAGACTCTTTAAATATATTCTTTAAATGTTTTTTTTACTGTATCCATGATTGTTCATTACACTATTGGTTAATGAAATGCTTCACCCTGTATGTATTGTTTTATATTTAAATAGCAAACTGACACTAAATAAATTGATTTAACCATTCACATTTGCATGGCCATTTTAATAAAAGGGCAAAAGGGGAATTTGCTCAGGGCCCACCAGGACTAAGGGGTAACCATGAGACCTTTCATCAGCTATACATTTTCTGAAGCATTTCAATGGATTGGGGAGCCTGGAGCCCACTGGGGCTGCTGTCTCTGGGCCCCCCACTGTGGCTGCTGTCTCGGGCCCCCCCTCCAACCCCCTGCCCATACTGCAAAGCCTTCTCTGGGACCCCTGCCACATGCACACGCGACTAGGAAGTGTAGGTTTAGAGCAGCAGTGACAGGGTGAGTGTCTGGGCCGGCAGGGCCCATGAGAGCCGGTGCCCCCCAGGTTTTTCCTGGTGTCCCGCCAGCCCAGTACGACCCTGGTAGTATCTCACCAATAAGAGCTTGGCCCCAGGCCAACTGGCACCTTAAAGTAGCCTTGCACATCAGTCCATTTCAGATTTCCATACTACAGGTACGCAAAACTCATGGCAACCAATTAACTTGCAAGGACATCTGTGCGGATAATGTGTGGGATAAAGCAAGCCTAAAGGGACCATTTATAACAACTCAATTTTCTTCCCATTATTATAATAATAAAAATTCACGGTCCACGATCCTACTTAATTTACTAACAATTTGGATCGAAAATTGTCCATACGGGAAAAGTCACCTCAGTATAACGCAACTTTTTAGAATTGTTGACAGAAAAATTCAAACAATTCAGATTTCATTGTCCAGCAAATGAATTAGTAGAGAGGGGTAAGATACAGTATAAAGTCTTGTCTTTCCCAGAAACTCAAATTTTAAGTGAATCGCATCTGCTCAGTTCTACTGATCACTTACACACTCTCTGCACACAGTGTCCTAGGAACGTCTGCAACTCCCAAGAACTTGGCAAAGCTTCTCTACACTGTGGTCACCTTACCAGGTAGCTTGTTCCCTTGTTTCACACTCTCAAAAAACCCTTCTCCTGCCATAGTTATAAATAGACTGAAGAAAATTGTGCAGTTAAAAGATCCTTTCACAGCCTTTGTTGCAGTGACTGGTTGCAGCCAAATTTGTTTATGCCAGCCTTCTAGCATTATGATAAATGCAGCTACAACAGTTGGTCTTTTTTCCTGTATTTAAGATAAAAATGAGAACTCATGACAAATATTCAGTGGTACAGAGGGTTCTGCCATTTCATTTCTGAAATGCTTATTGGTGTTGGCAACCCCTCACAAAACACAGTGTATTTAGTGGTGAGATTTATGATATGCTAGAAGAGGCTGCCTAACAGTCAGAACAAAATACATTTATTCTGCCTACAAATGGTATCTAAAAGGGTGAGCTGAAAATTCATTATGTTGCTATAGGATGAGAGGAAATTAACCACAAAAAGAAAAAGCAACACACAAACTGCCATCTCATCTCTGCAATATGTAGCATACAAAGTTACTGCTTTTAAAAGACAGTGTAGTATGTTGATCTAGGGACGAAACCAGTTGCTATTTTGGAGTCTGAAATATTTTTCAAACTGTTAAGGATTATGTAAGGATTATGTAAAGATAACAATGTGGGATCTTTTACCCAGAAATCTGCTTCTTACACTATTTAACTACATGGAACATGTGGCATTGCACTATATTTATTTATGTGTGCATATGTTTATTTATACAGCTACTTGTATACTGAGAAACATAAACAATAATTGAAATACAATAATAGAACATAGCCATAAAAAAGAGAAATTCAAGATTTTGGGGGCCTATATATTAAGTCTCAAATTTTTCTGGTCGAGATTTTTTAGGGGGAAAAATTTAAGGAAAAAAACAAATTTTTTTTTAAGATTTATTAAGCTGTAAAGCTACTAAAAATCAGACAATACGCCATCTAAAACCTTTCAAAGTCATGTAAAAATCAGTGGCAGATGTCCCTTTTACAATTTGAAGATGTTTTTTGCCTTCATGATATTCAAGGGTTTTGAGCTGCTTGACGCCGGTTTACATTAGAAAATTAAACAAATTTAAGAAACTTAAATTAATCGAGAATCATGATGGAAACACCTTTCAATTGTTAAAGGGACCATCTACCATTGACGTTTACATGACTTTAGCTGGAGTATTTTTGGATTTGGATTTTACTAAAAATTCAGATTTTTCCTCTTTAACACTTGACCAGAAAAACTTGAGGCTTCATAAATAGGCCCCTAAATAAATATCCCCTTTAGTATTAAGAGACAAAAGGAAGAAGGTTTCTGCCCTGTAGAGCTTGCAATTTTTTTCTTCACAGAATCATTAAATTGCTGTATTCCACATCTTCACCTAACCCCTCATAATATAATATACAGTACATAGGCAAAGTTTTCCTTACAGCATTACATTTGCTATCATCAGTAATAATTGTGTGTTTTTGCTGTGTAATTCTTCATGTATGTGATCTGCAGAGATTGTTTCATTACTAAAATCTGGCATGGAAGAACAGCCGTATTTTCTTATTGACTCTCAACCCCTCGCCACTTCCAAAAAACCTCCCAAACAGTGGTGCCATCTGGAATGCCAACCGTAACCACAAACAGCACACAGTATTATTTCTGCTGCTTCTGTTCCTCTCAAATCATACTAAACTACAAATTTAGCAGTAAAGTAGGTATTTAATGATATATTCTGACACCATGGCTGGCTTCATGTTTTTTCTCTAACATTTTTCTTTATCTTTGTTTTGTTTTTTTCACTCGAATGCTAAAAGCTTGTCTTGCCGCCCTATTGTCAAATCAGTTATTATATCACCATAAATTATACATTCTAGCAGAGGGCAGATTGATGAAAAAAAGCTAAGTAACCTTTTCGTCTGCTGCAAACAGGGAAAATGTTCTTCTCTCATTGTTAGTGAGCATTCCTAAGTATTAACACTAAATGATGAACACTGCTTTTATGTTGATTTTAACACATTTATTTCTTCTTAAACTCAGACTTTTGATCTATTTACTTGTAAATTCAGTTGCAAGCTCTTTTACCATAGATGGATAATACTTAACTCCAACAGTACAAATAATTCCGTCTGAATTATTAAGTATATATTAATTATAATACTACACGAGACTCTACCAGTCCATGATAAATATCAAAGACATGCACAGTTTCTCGCTTAAAAACATTTATTGGTGCATATAAACCACAAAAAATAACATATCAATATTCAATTCACACACACCACAAAGCAGTGTCTCCCCCCCAGTCTGCCTACCTGTTGTTAGCCACACCCTCCTGACGCGTTTCGCGCTATTGGGCGCTTCATCAGAGGAGGTGTGGCTAGTGCTGGTCATGTCCCTTAAGTACCTGCTAGATTACTTAATGCAGGTTCTAGGGTTAGATACGTGCACATTAATTACCTGCAGAATTATTTTCTACAGGTTCAGGGGTGACATATGTGTTACATACAAATCAGAAGATCTATTCCACTTGCCACTGTGTACCCATTAAACCCAGTTTTCTACTTATATTATATTTCATTTCAATCCGCATTGTAACATTATCTTTATCCACATCACTTAAAAGTTCACTAATATCGAAGACATGACCATGTAATTGCAGTGACTGAATGACTAAAGTGCAATTGTGCAAAAAATTAATTAATAATAAATCAATAAACAATATATTGTCAAAATACAGTAAAACTTTTTTATATAAAAATTCATTCACTTTAATCCCATACTGATGTAAGAAACGGTTTTAGTTCAAAATGGCTATTCATTCCCTCAGGTATAATTGTCCCTAACTTAAAAATCCAGTTAGATTCTAATCTTAGTAATTTTGTAGTTAAATTGCCCCCACTATTTTCGTTTATTTTGTCTATACCAAACATCCTTATTTTTTGGGGTATGCCATCATGGGCCATTATAAAATGTTTCAGAATGGGATTGTCAACATCTTTATTGTCAATACCTCTTAGATGTTCTCCCAGTCTGACCCGTAGCTGTCTGATTGTACGACCAATGTATAGAAGTATGGGGAGAAAGATAAAAAATACAGGGAGCAAATTGTATTCAATTTAGACATCAACCCCAATAATCAAGGAAGGAAGTTTTAAGATTTAGTGTAATCACATTTTTGCAATATAAACGGCATTGTATCACTGGCTTCTGGGTTCATTTCTGACCTGGGAACTATATTCAAGTTTGTATGTCCTCCCCTAGTTTGTGTTAATTTCTTCTCATACTCCAAAAACATACTGGCAGATAAATTAGCATCTTGTGAAAATTGACCCTAGTGAGTGTGTCTAGTGTGAAAGCAAAGAATGGAAATTAGTGGTCCATTGGGGTTTTTTTTGCCTTCCTCAGTTGAACAGTTATTTTGTCACAGTGATTATGCAAGATACATTTACTTAATACAGCATTTAGTAATGATACGTCTAAAGCGCCTGGACTTCATGAGTAATCCCCAATACTTCTCACCTCTAATTATAGGGGTTCCTTCAGTTCAGCTGAGTGGCATGGAATTTCCCAGCATTTTAAACATTAATTCAGTTCCAGATTTACATTTACATGAATACTGTAATGAAATCTATGGGGAAAAAGGGAACTGAACTGGTAGGGAACTGGTAGTTGGTCATCGCCACATCGTGAGTTAGACCGAACGCTGATGATTTCTATCTGTGTTTCGTGTACGAATTGTAGCAAAATATTGCCTATGGCTGCCATTTAGACTTTAAAACAGGGAATCACTTATAAATGTATGTTAATTGGCTGGGGTGGAAAAGCTATTTGCTATTTCACTATAGCCCCTGAGTTAAGGGGAAGTGCACCATGGACTCATTACTCAGTCACATGTTTACTGGGGGACTTGATTTTAAATGCACTACAAACTTAAAATGCTAATAGATAGTGTAGGAAGGAAATTATTCACAGGTGCATGTTTGTTGGCTGGGGCTTAAAATCTCCCAGTTTTCCCACTAGAGCTCCTGAGCTAAGGGTAAGTGCACAATGGTCTTACTACTCAGTCACATTGGTTGCTGGGGGACTTGATTTTAAATGTACTACAAACTTATAATGCTCACAAACAGTGTAGGACTCACGTACAATGAGGGGCCCTGACGTGGCAGGTGAGCTTACATATTTTGGCCAAAGTGTGGTACAACCAATTCCTATTTTGTAATTTATTTTTAAAGGCAAATTGAGCGCTGGCAAATTTTCTCTTTCAAATTCCTTGATTTAACTAGTAACCTATTGTGTGGGACTGTATGAAATACTTTAGCAAAGTCTAAGTAGATCACATCCACTGTCTTCCCAGAATCAAGGTCCCTGCTCATCTTCTCATAATAAGAAATTAAATTAGTCTTGCGAGATCTATCACGCATAAAACCATGCTGGCACTAACTCATTGCATTATGATTTGCAATCAAGTCAAGTATCTTATGATGCTGATAACAGGATCCCTTTTGGAATAGCAGTACCACAATAGCAATTAGCCAGTTTCTTGACTCCATGCCAGACCTCCATGAATCCTGATCCTAAAATTAAAAAAAGAGGTTTAGCAAGCACAAAGATAATTTCTCTAAGTACCCTGACCTTTGTTTATCTTAACTAGTCTCTTTTGAATTTCCGTGTGCATGAACCATGTGTCATTAGTTATATTACTAGAATTGGGACTGTTAAGAAGGAAACCTTCATTAACTGGTTCCTCATTTGTGTAGTTGCTTTAGACATATCACTTTTATCTTATGTTGCATTTGTAATGTAGATTGCTCTACAGAAGTTTATAATCCATTCAGACAAAGTTGAGATGATACAAAGGAAAAAGAAATAAAGTGGATATATATGGTTTGCTTCAGTTTGCTTAAACCAAATATGTAATTTAGAGTCCAGTTTATACATGTCACATGCCCTGATTTACAAAATGAACCATTATTTAGGTAGTTAAATGTTACCAAAGCCAGTACAACTTATAAATAGTTAGAAGTAGAAGGGATAAATCAGTGCACTGTAAGTCCCTTTTCTCTAAGCTGCTTCAGGGAGTTATCATAATGAACACGTTAATTATTACATTGCGGAGTAATTTTTGTACATATTCCTGACAATGTATAACTCATTGTAGCAAAGATATAGATATAACGATTGTATATTGTATATGATATATACAAGATATCATCTTTTTGTCTATCTGTATCTACTGATGTGTCTACACGTGTCTGTTTCTGCTTTTATTAAAATATTTTTCCTTTACGCTAGTCTATTTTACTGTAACTACCTGTTCATATCTTTTAAAAAGAGTTCCTATTTTATTTTTATAGTTTATTATAGTTTATGAATTATAATACCCATAAAACCAGTTGTTTCAAGATGTCGGTCTACTCTGAAATTAATGATTAGTATTTTTTTGTTAGCCTGCCAAGGTCACACATTTAACTGTACATTAATAATTAACTCAATCCTATGGCTTATTTTCCACTAAGAGCTGGTGTTCTTTGTAGACAATTCATTATTGAACAACATAACTTTTTTTGCACCAATGAACACAGTGATGGAAGGCACATGCTAGAATAGTATATTTTGAAAATTATTTACTAGTATTTTTTGTTTGCATCTATAGAGCAAAGCTACATGTTCTTTTATAAGTTGCGATATCAATTTAAGGTTCTGAGTATTATGATATATCTTAAGCAACTGGACAGTTTTCTTCAGTGGAATATAAATATAAAGAAAAACAAATAATACTGGAAAGCAGTAAATGAAAATATGAAATAGAGAGGCAGAAACGTTTTTTTTACTACAGGATTACACCATTGAGGAAGGGGAATATGCTAAATACAAAATATTCAAGACTCCACACATAGATTAATTTCTTTAATTTTCTAGTCTCTTTTTTCCATCTGTCCTTTGTACAGTTCCATCTCCATTGCCTTTCAATTGTTTCATTTCTGTATTTTTCTGTGCTTTAGTCTTCACGACTTATTGCAAAAAACTATGTTTTCTACACCATATGACATACATTGGAGGAGAAATTTATAAACAAACTCATTGGTGATTGTGTCTTTACACATGATAATCTTTTAAAAATAGAAGGAAAAACATGTGATGCTTCCCATCTAGCTACATCAGATAGAGCCAGGCAAGTAACCAAATTATTAAAAGGTCTTGCATTCATTTTATCCTAAAAATATTCAACAAAGTTTCTCTTATTGTATCTGCAAAAAGCATTAAACATTTGTAAACATTTGCATTTGCTTATTTAAGTCAGTAGAATCTACCAAGATATATTTATGAAGTAGCATCAAAGGTTGGTTCTGATATTTGTTTCAGAGACAAAATATATTGTATTTAACATATTCAGGCTAAAATAAATATTGCATGAAAGTATAATTGAACTTGGACTTATCACCTACTGAAAAACCTCAATATCTTCTTTTAGAATATGGAAATATATGTGTACAATGTATCCATATCTGCTGCATTTCTACTCATATAATGTTTTGTTACCTTTTCTCTATTTGACTTGTATTATTTCCTTAACCACTTGGTTAACAATAAAAACCTTTTATAGCCTTTTTTTTACTGAAATTTCCAGCACTTCGTTTTCTATAAAAAGTATTATTCTCCACCCAACCTCTGGCCTTCATTGAATTTATGATGAGTTCTGTCATGTGTAGCTGTTTGTGGAGGAAAGGTGGAGAGCAGTAGGTAAATGTGACCTGTGCAGTTTTCAAGAACAAGGTTTTAATCCTTTTCACTTCCAATACAATAAGTCAATAACACATTTACTGAACTGGAAGATAAAAAAAACATGAAAACACAAAACACATTTCCCATGAGTGCTCCGTAGTTTGCCTTAAATATAAGAAAAGTTTATTAAACACCCTTGTTTATAGCTCTGCATGAAATATTAGCGATATTTCTATATGGCAGAATACCTGTAAATAATTATGTGGCTAAGGAGAAGGATCTTAATGTGTATAATAGTTTTGTTAACTTTAATTTTAAGGGTGGTATAACAATGGAGCAGGCTTTAATGGTGTATTATGGCTCAGCAAGGTGCAAACTGGTGTAGAGATCACAATTCAGTGAAGTGGAAAAGCTTTATCATTTAACAACATTTTAAGCCAATGGACGATAAAAGCCTGAACCATATGTGATTATGTGGTAGTAAGCTTTCCCTGGTATGTTAATCAGTGCCACTGATGCTAAAAAATGCAAGGTCATCTAGTTCCAAATTTGAAATACTATTTATATTTGTTGATTTAGATTTAGTATGAAAAATAAAAGTACAATGTGGCCTATTTAGCCACAAGGAGGAAATGTCATTTCTTTCCTGGCCATAACATGGCAACAGCATTTCTTGCTGGATTCTTTACCCTCAGCATATTATTGTTTGTAAACTAAAGAGTATCCTAAATTGTATAAAATGTATTTTTTACATTCCTGGATTGAAAGGAAACCAAAGTAATCTGTCCTCCCCATCCCTTAGACTCACGGATCAACCTATGCCGCCCTCACTTTTTTTTACAACCAATACCTCCTTTACTATTGTGAAGTGATGTATTCTGTGACTTGAAATGAGACATTTTGTGTAAAAAAATAAGAATGTACCTGTGCTTTATACTCATTTATATATAGAAGAATTGTGCTTAAAAAAGTAGTGTTTCAGCCTGATTTATTGAATATTTCTGCGAAAACACTCCCTTCTCTTCCTGCTCCCT
The DNA here is from genome assembly GCF_017654675.1 of Xenopus laevis. Taxonomy (NCBI): domain Eukaryota; kingdom Metazoa; phylum Chordata; class Amphibia; order Anura; family Pipidae; genus Xenopus; species Xenopus laevis. The sequence continues at coordinate 78,142,262 of NC_054388.1, forward strand.
GAATTCTCAAGCTGTACAGGGGAGCCGGCGGCACTCAGCTCACTGCACTGTTGGACAGGAACCAATCACCAGCTAGCAGGACCTGATAGGGAACTGAAGCCTGTCTTTGCTTGTGTGACTGCAGGGCTGTGATTGGCTGTCCCCCTCCTGCTGTGTTTCTGGCAGGGACCGTTAGGACACACCCACCCCTCATTTGAAATAGGGACAAGGACCAGTGAACATCTATATGGAGCTCTAAAGGGGCTATTTTTAAAGATAATATTAATTTTTAGCACCATGTAAAAGCAACACCATATGTTACTCAGAATTGCCTACAAAATTAGGGGTTTTTAATTTATCCTATATGTCTCCTTTGAAGTCCTTCTGCTTTCCAGAAAATCTTTGCACCACCCACTATGGAAAGCAGAGGAACTTCAAGGGGGTTATTTATTAAGCTCCAAATTTTTTCTGGTCTGACTTTTAAGGGGGGGAAATACGATTTTTTCGGAGAAAAAAACAACATGATTTTTTGGAAAGCCCGACGGTACTCTAACTCAGAACTGCTGAATTCATGTAGAAGTCAATGGCAGATGTTCTGTTGATATCCTGATCTGCACTGAGTTTTTGTTCAATAATCCAAAGACTTTATGGTTTTCAGGCATTAAATAACATAGTTTACTTTCATTCTGTTATTCTGTTAAATAAATTATTTCTGGTTAGGTGATCTCTGAGACAGCACAGAGAATATCATAAAATGGGGGCTCAAGGGAAAATATGTAAAAAGACAAAATTTACTTAAATATATATTCCAGTTTGGTGAAATTCTTTATGCCATTTAATATGTTGTAAACTATCTGTTGCTTCAGTATTCATACATTTTCCCTACTTTGCTTATAAAGGATGACTTTCTGCTATTGCATTTTTTCTGGTAATAAAAAGTATCTTTGAAAGTTGCCAGTACTGACCTTGTTTGTAATTATTGTATTATTCACATCTACTTAAAAGTTTCAATTTATGAAAAGAATATTTTGAATCTTTTTCATACTTAGCCTTGCATTGGACCTCGTTGAAGTTTCTGTTGTCTACTGATATTCTGAAGATTAGCTGTACATTCTTATAGTCTTACATTCATTCACATTGAATTTCATCTGCCTATTCTTATGTATGCAAATCACAGTTTTTTTCATGTATGTAATACAATGAATAATGGGCAAAATCCTAATATGCTACTATGGGAGCAGTTCTATTTGTGGACACACTGGATGCTATCCCTCCGTAAATCTATATTCCAGGGAATTCTCTGTACTTTGATTGTAAAATTATTCAATCAATCAAATCAATTATTCATTGAATTCAATCAATAGCAATACTATGTTTTTAGTTAGATACACAATATTCAAATATTTTTAAAGCAAGCTACTAACTGATGCTAAATTATAATTAAAATATTATACTACATGTATTGAAAATTCCCCAAAACATCTTCATTTGAGATTTATTCTAAAGCAAGTAATTATCTTTGAAATGTATATTTGTAGTTTTCAAAAATCAAACTCATCCAAATCCCTCTTTTAGAAAAGCTATAAATAATGTGTAACCAGCAGTGTCCAATATATATGACAGATTTTGTTGAAAAGCCTTAATTTCCCTGTTATTCTAATACCACCTGCAACAGTAGAAAATGAAAGTGATGGCCCCTCAAGGCCACACAAAGCACTTATTAGATCTTTGAATGTCAGCTGTAACTTCAGCGAGCAATATATTAAGCATTAATAAAATTAAGCAGATAATAGAAGCATTGGCAGCTGCTCCTGTTAAATTTCGCTTCTGAGAAAACAGATTTTAACAGATAATGTTCTTGTTTTGTTAGGCATGAAAGGAATGTAGATTGATGGAGGGGTAGAGTCCAATGTGTACCCAGAAAAGAAGAATGCGCTGTGACCCAACATTAAATGTATCTTTGGTGTAAAATCTGTTCCCATAGAAACATATTAGGATATCACACCTCTGTTTTGTGTTTAGGTTAAGGCCATTTAAAAGGATAAAATAAATAGGCAGGTAGGAGAAAATTGAAAACATGTTAAAGGTATATCAGGCAATTTGAATTCATAATCATACGTTAATCTTCATACGGCTGCCTTGTTAGAAGCCTTCTTCTGCTACAGATCACAGTTTACAGAATTGCTATAGAAAGCATAAGACATAGATCTAAAGATCTTTATATTCCATTCCTGTTCAACGAAATAAAACCTTTCCACATGCATTGCCTCACTCCTATGAGATTGTACGTTTTTGCAAGCAGAGCCCTCTACTCCTGTTGTTAATCTGTAAACCCTTGTTTGTAAAAATGTTGTAAGATTGTTTTGTTATAAATTATAATGTACAGCACTGCGCCATTTGCTGGTGGTATAGTGTAACCCTGTTGTTTTGTACCTGCACTGAACGTTTTTCTGGATATGGCGTCTTTAACCTGTCACCGTGCAATACTTCCCGTATGTTATGTTTTCTGGGATTTTACATAGCTTTTCTCTGGTAACCGGAAGGGTAAAAGCTGGGTTCCACTTTATATAAAGATATGATGCTGATGATCACCTGTTGCATAGAAGGCATTGAAGGTTAAAAAAACCCACATTTGACACCATGTCTTCTGCTTTTACTCAACATAAATACTAGGTGAAGTGGAATGATTGGAACTGGATCTTGAAATGCTATGCTTCTCCCAACATGACCCAGAATTATTTTAGGTGTATTTGGTTATGTACTTTATTTACAAGGCACATAATTGTGATCAATTAGAGAGATTAGAAAAGAGTATGTACTGAGTTTGAGTCATGTTTGAAACTCTTAGAAACCCTCCCTCTTAGAATGTATGCTCTCACGAGAAGGACCCTCCCCCTGTCTCCTACTGTCTCCTGACAATATCCGATTTTAACTGTAAATCACTCTTGGAAAATATTTCTCTGTATATGTTAACAGCTTGGTCTTGTATTTGTATCCCTTTATTCTATAAAGTACTGTGTGGTAGGCACACATCCTACCCCTTTCTTAAGGGTAGGATGTCTCAAAATCATTTCTCTCCATCTAGCCCAACTAATACTGATAATGAAAGTAACAAAGAACTGATAGGAAAGTGATATTCTAAAGAATTTTCTATTTCAGAAATGACCTGCCCAGTATGAAGGTAACTGCATATAAGATCCATCTACTGTACTCAAACTTGACCTTCGAGGGTTGTAATAGACATTGGGGGGCCCATCGGGTTCCAAACCTCTTAGCCCTCCCACGCACACGCCAACTCTGGGCCCCCGTGCGCACGTACAAACAGCAGCACAGATGCGCAAATGCCGGAGAAGCGCACATGTGCAAACCGTTTGTTTTTTTGGGGCCCAGTCCGACCCTGAATAGACTTGTTGCCCAATTGAATAGTACCTTTAATTAGCATAAGTATACTCATATCTCCTTTCCTGTAGTATGGCCCCTCAAGTGACAAGATAATACTCAAAGAAAATACATTTACTTTTGTGTCTCTATCCCTCTGGCACAATGGCAGCTCTATCCCTCTGGCACAATGCAGGTTAAAAAGTTTGCTAGAAGGGATTCTGCATCTTTAATTCAGCTGTTAATTATAGATTGAGCATTGTTGTGAATTGTGTTCTCGAAACCCAAATGCAGAAAAAGAGAGCAGATGCTCATTGCAAGGTTGGACTCACTTGGGAATTAAACAGAGCATATTGGTTTATAATTAATGTAATTTAGTTGGATTATCTTTTGTGAAGAAGCTAAAGTAAACAACCTTGCAACATTGTGACAAAATAGCAAGGAACTGGAAGAAAATAACTTAACATTCCAAATCTAGAACAATAATAAAAGTTCTAGCAAAGAATCAGCCAATATATCATACTCTCTTTTAATATCTCCTTGTCTGCGTATTTCTCTTCCTTTGTTCCTTCTTTTCCATTACTCTCAAAATAAGTAATTTTCATTTATTATTTCATTCCCCTTGAATTCCCCTTAAAGGGGTTGTTCACCTTTGAATTAACTTTTCGTATGATGTAAAGAGTGATTCTGAGACAATTTGCAATTCATTTTAATTTTTTTATTATTTGTGGTTTTGAGTTATTTAGCTTTTTATTCAGCAGCTCTCTGGTTAGCAATTTTAGCTAGTTGCTAGGGTCCAAATTACCCTAGCAACCATGCATTGATTTGCATAAGAGACTGGAACATGAAGAGGAGAGGGCCTGAATTGAAAGATGAGTAATAAAAAGTAGAAATAACAAAGTTGTAGCCTTATAGAGCATTTGTTTTGTAAATAGGGTTAGTGGTCCCCATTTGAAAGCTGGAAAGAATAATTCAAAAACTATTAAAGAATAATTCAAAAACTATTAAAAAAAGAGAAATAATGAAGACCAATTGAAAAGTTAACTTAAAGGTTAACCACCCCTTTAACGTCACTTCCTTTTCTTCTTTCCTGTTTTCTCAGTGGGTTATTATTTACTGTATGTCTTGTTTATTCTACTGTACACCCTTCCATAACTTTCTTCCATATTTATCACCTGCATGTTTTTTTATCCTAATATATATATTCCTTATAATATTTCCCTTCATGTTCTTTTTCAATCTTTGCTGTCCCTCCTATCCTTTCTTTTAATCAAATTCATCCCTCAGACTTTCCAATCCTCTTCACTTTCTTTTCTAAATTCTCTGTAAGAAGTACCTCCAAGTTTGCCCCACAATTCTTTCCTTTACATGCCAGTTATTCTTGCTTGTGTTGTTTTGTTTTAGGTTTTTATATCTTGCATGGATACTCTTTTCCACCCATGATTTAATTACTTTTTTGATTCCAGAAAACCAAAGATACATTTCACAGCACCTTAAGTGCACTATATTCTTAAGTACAATGATAAATCACCATAAATGTCAAGGCCAGGGGTCCTCAGAACAGTTTGATTTCAAATATGCTAAAGATTAGTTGTACCTAGATACGCAAATTTGTGAATAGCCATAGGCATTTTCATGGTTGGCCTTTTACTTACTGCAAAATCAACACACACTGCAAAGCCAGCACACTGCATTTTATTTGTGATACAAAACCTGAAAAAACATACATTTTTGCAAAGTACACATTTTGATTAATTAAGGATGGATAAACACTTCAAACTGCAAATCTCATGTAAAGTGTTTTTTTTTTATATATATATATAAAACTCAATACCCAATATGCATTGCAAAGGTATCCAATATTACAAAATGTTGTGGCACCTTGAAAAGAAAATATTCTAATTTCTTTTTATACAGACACCAATTATGAGCAATGCTGGATGCAATAGGTACAGTTGTACAGAACAAAAGATGCAAATGTTTCAAATTGTTTTAGAATACTTTTGTCTAGCAAATTTATCTTCCTCTTCCTTCAAGACTTTTTGTAGTTAATTTTACTAAAGCTGTTTTATAGCATTTGTTGTTGTCTTTATAGTTTCTCAATGATTCTTCAGACCCCTGGTTTGTAGGGAAACACTTATCTTCTAATTTAGTTTTAGATTTTCCCATAGAGCCAGATGCAGTTGAATGAGAATTTCCAATTTTTCATATGTAGTTTCCAACGAGGTCTATGGGAAAAATTGGAACTGAATTAGTATAATGGTATTTTTCTCCTCAAATTGAATCTCGCCTTAAGTTCACAGTTTAAACCATAAAATAAAGTTTTCTCATGGAAATGAATCAGACCCATTATACGCTATACAGTGTTTAGTGTGTTTTTCTCTGAAAATATCTTAATAAGGCAAAGTACAAAGGGGATATAATTAACAAGTTAATGTAGTGTTTCTGGTTGAACCATTTTGCCTGTTTATATTTACATTAGACAAATTCAAAAAGAAAATAAAACAATATGTTATAATGGTTGTTTCTGATCTCAAACATGCTGTAGTTTAGTCATAAATGTTATTCCAAAAGCTTTAGGCTTTAGATTCTCAAACTTCTTTTTAACTAGGTTAAACTGCATTGTTTGTAGTAGGTCTTGGCTTCCTTGTTCTTTAATGTACATTCTTTTAAATTTTATTTTAGACTGGATAATACCAACTTGTCAATTTCTGTAGTATCAGTTTAGAGTGGAAAGAGCAAAATGTTTTTTGCTGCGTATGACTAGATTATTAACATGACATGTTTTCGGTCATAGGGGACCTTTTCTCAAGCCTAGAGAAAGTCTTTAGGCATGTGCTCTTTCCACTCTAAAATGGTACTATAGATGTAAGTATGTCCTCAGCTGTGGAGGATAGTGAAACTTGACACATTTTGGTGAGATAAATGTGTTTTGGGGACATTTTGTGTTTGTCCTTTTCTGTTCTGGTATTGATCTCTTTGGTTTGACCTTGACTTGTTTTATGACTTCTTTAAACTGTCCAGAACTGTGCTTCAGTCTTAAAGTGATACACTAAGGGGCACATTTACTATTGGTTGAATATCGAGGGTTAATTAACCCTCTATATTCGACCATCGAAGTTAAATCCTTCGACTTCGAATATCGAAGTCAAAGGATTTACCGCAATTCGTTAGATCGAATGATCGAAGGAAAAATCTTTTGATCGAACGATTAAATCCTTCGAATGGAACGATTTGAAGGATTTTAATCCATCGATCGAACTATTTTCCTTCGATCACAAATTGCCTAGAAAGCCTATAGGGACCTTCCCCATAGGCTAACATTGGTGCTCGGTAAGTTTTAGGTGGCGAAGTAGGTGGTCGAAGATTTTTTAAAGAGACAGTACTTCGACTATCGAATGGTGGAATAGTCGAACGATTTTTCATTAGAATCGTTCTATTCAAAGTCGTAGTCGAAGGTCAAAGTAGCCAATTCGATGGTCGAAGTAGCCAAAAAAATACTTCAAAATTTGAAGTATTTTTCCTCCTAATCCTTCACTCAAGCTAAGTAAATGTGCCCCTAAAAATGTTCTTTTCAAAATATTAATTACATTAAAGGGCAGATTTATCAAGGGTCGAATTTCAAAGTGGTAAATACTTTGAAATTTGACCATCGAATGGCTTTACTTCGACTTTGAATGTCGAAGTTGAAGCTTTTTAACATTGAATTTGCCCTATTGCGGTCGAAGTAAAATCATTCGAACTATTTTATCATACGATTTTACTCTGACTTCCATGTGCAATCAAACCAACCCTACCAAATTCACCTTTAAGGTTTCTGGGGTGCATGTTCATGGTCTGTGTACTACATCCAACATAATTCATTTCAGCTCCCCTGTACCTTTGTTGGAGGAGCAACTCCCTGGTTGCTCCATGTTGTATCTGAGCATATTGAAAAGTTAAGAGAAACATGTGTGATTTTTAGGGAAAAAAAACTCCACTGCATTTATTCCAAAAATGATAGATAGGGTAGAACACTTTTCAGTGGTGACTCTCTTATTTCAGGTGCAATGCAGAAAAAACAGTAGCTCCAGGGTTTCTCTATGTCAATAGTGCATTCGCACACATCCAATTAAACTGGAGGGGCACAGTGTTGCTTGGCACAAATACATGTTTAATAGGAAGTACCTGTAATAAATGTTGTCAATTTGTGCAACAACTTTAAATCTTTTTTAAATAAATAAAAATAAAAATAATAAAATTACATTTGAAATCTCAATGCTAGGACAGTGTATAGCTGTTAGTTTAGCCTTTAATGTCAAAATAAAGATAGGAATGACTTCAGCCCAAGCTTCTGTGCGTGTGTCTAGAACTGTACCAATTCTGTCAGTCTGGCGCACTGACACTGGCTGTGCTTTGTTTTATATCAGTTCTCTGTTTCTCTCAAGAGATTGGGTGGAAATTCATCCCTATCTAATCTAATAAAGGCTCAAATGTTTACCGAAAATGTAATCAAGTCAAAATTATTATTTGGTTTTATTTATTTGTGGCTGAAGGGATTCCCAGACAGGCACAGACTGATTATATATATATAACAAAAGGAAAAAGAAGGGAAAAACTTCTCTTGGAGTGAGACATGTCTATTGTTTACTGGATATGTAATCAAGACAACAACTTTTCTTGTGCTTTTCCCAGGATTCCACAGCTGAAACAACTTAGTAGAAAAAATAAATACAAAAGTAATTCATATATAATTAGCTTTTACCTTGCATCTATAATTCTAGTCAGCTTGTAATCAGTTTTACTTTACCCCAAAGGCTCAGATGTTATGAGAAACACCTCTGTTCTTGTAAAACATACAGTAATACTAATAACAAGGTTCATTTGTAAAGTGTAAATATTATAAAAATATACATACTGAGAATTATTTCACTAATATCTGAAAGGATGAAGTTTATTGGACCAAGATTGTGGTTATTAAGCACAGCCTAATTATTTGTCAGTATTCTCTTTCTCGCATTTTCAGTTAAAGAGGCAGATACCAGACACAAATATGTAATGTATGCAGTGGTATAATGACTATAGATTCTCATTTGTATGTGTTTTGTTGATGCTAGTGGCAATATTTTTGCCTAGGTTGAGACATTTTCCAAGCCCTACACCACAATACCAACGGCACCCTATGTGTCGCAGAAATAGTGTGCAATTGGCGTTGGTATATATTATTTTTATATAAATGAAAAAAATATAGGTACCTTAACTCACACATAAACATGCAAATATTTAAGTAGCTCCATAATGAAAAAATTTCTAAGCCCCAGTGTTTTGATGATTTGGTGCCCCTGAGTCATTGCACATGTCCCAATTCCCAATTTTCTAGCTTTCCTTGGTCTTGACTTAAAATTGGGTGTAAACTTTTAAAAAAGGCTGTGATTTTCTAACATTTTGGGCATATTTTCCCCCTACCATTGTGTCTTCTTTTTTACAATATGGGAGGCCAAAGCATCCAACCTTCAATAAACATTTTACATAATCAGCCTACATCACTCATTATCATGATTATCATTTTCAGTAGTACTATACTCATTTTTACTTAATTCATGTATCTGACCATTGCTGTGATGTTTATGCCATCACTAAAAATGATCATACTTTTTACCATAAAGTTCTACAAATCAGTAGAATGCAACATTATTATACACAATTAACATTATATACTTGATGTGAACTTTAAAGAATGATTTCCTTGACGTATATCTCGCTCTTAAAATCCAAGGGAAGACGTCTAATTGTCTGCACATTCAAGAACAGAATGCTCCCTAGAGACTTTCTTCCATTGACCCTGAATATATTTGTTTACAGTTATTATATTCATCCCATAAATGGAAATGAAAAAATGTCCAACAGTCAATTTATCCCTGCACCTAGTAATGCAATCTTCTCATTACGGTTTCTTCAATATGAAACAAAGAGTAATCAAGAAATCTTTAAGTCAAAATAGTCCTGATGCTATCAGAATTCTGAAGCAATGCACGGCCAACACAATACATTTTTAGCAGTAGTTTTTTAGATCATTTGGCCGGTGGCTTTGGTATTTAATAGGCACCTAAAAGGCAAAATAAATCTAATATAACAGATTAATTGTGCTTTACTCATAAGGAGATGTATGTTCCATTTTCATTAAAAAAAAGTGTGCATAGAATATTTTCTGCATTTATTCATAGTAATTGCATCTACCTTACTGTTTACATCAGCTAATGCATATGCAATGCAAAATGAGTGTTATTCTATTGATAATAATGGAATTAATTTCAATTTATGATAGATTATGAAAAAAGTTATAGCTCACTGCTTCTCACTAGGTTATAATAACTCGCAATGTATATGAGAATAAGAAAATTGCAACAATTGTACTTATTTATTTAGGCTGGGGCATGTTTTCTACAAATATTACAATTTGCCTGTGAACCTGTCATACATGGAAACTAACTGACTTTGTTATAAAGAGAATACAAAATAATATCCCTTATAAACTGTGCAAGATAGGGGTTTGCCAACTGAAGTAATAGGGACTACAAATACAACTATCCACCCAACTCACACAGTGATTGCTGCAGTCATTGAGTCTGACATTTGAGTGATGACTATTATTATTATGATTATATCATGTAAAACATAAGGGATGGCATGTTTTTAATTGTGGATCGAGATTTAAGAAACAAATCAACAAGCACAAAAAACAACTGCCTAAAACCTATTTAAGGCAACCTATTGCTATACAATCATTTCTGCATCATCTAGTTTTTTGTTTTCTGTACTGTCATATTACAACTGTTGTACTTGATTCATTCTACTAACCTTTGTGCCCTTTTTTCTTTCAATAGATCTAAAGCTCCAAGTAAGTGATAAAAATCAAACAACCACCTCTGACGTATTTTACCATTTTTACCTATATCAGAAAGGATTATAATGTGCTAAAATAAAAAAAATTGCTGTCCCCCATTATTGAAAAAGGAGATGTTTGCAGAGGTGTTTCTTTCTTTCTTCAGTATCAGCCTTATGTGGTTCTAATAGTAGCTAGGTGCATATCAGTCATTTATGTTAACTAGTTTTTTTTAAATTTAAATACACTAGTACAGTTACAATGCCTAAAGTGTTAGAATAATATAATTCTAGCTATGCTGTGACTCCCTTCATTTTAAACAACCCTTGACAGACATGACTATTTACTGTCAGCTCTCTTATAACTAATAAAGAACCTGTATTTTTATTTATGAGCTCCCACAATTAAAGGGGACCTGCCACCCAGACATAAAAGGTTCTATAATAAAAGTCCTTTTCAAATTAAACATGGAATCCAAATTCTTTAGCATTCATAGCTATTGTAAACTCATTTAAAGTCTCAGTTGTCAATCAAATATTGCCTGCCCCTTGTCTATGCCTTAGGCATAGAGGCAGGGCAGACAATTACTTTCAGTTTCCATTCAGCGCTTACTAGATGTCACTGCTTCCCCACATTCCCCCTCTCTCTTTACCATTTAATTGTGTAACCAGGGCATGGGGATGGACATCAGGTCCCCCATTCTGGTGCACAAACAAGATTTTGATAAGATGCAAGGCTTAACAACAGTGTCCACAAAATGGTTCCTGCCTGCTTGCTATAATTTTGAATTTCCAGGCTGAAGGAAACAAGATTCAAATAATTTATATAATGTAATTAAAGTTCATTTTGCTTGGCGAACTTGATAAAATAGGATTTGGAATATTGTTTCAGGTGACAGGCCCCCTTTAAAGGGCCTGTCAACCCCCAAAATAAAAATGTGCCTAATAAAAGAAAATGTAATTCTAAGCAACTTTCCAGTATACATTTATTACAAATTGTCAGTGCTTTAAAGTTATTTGTAAAAACAGTTGCTATTGAAAGCAGCATTTGCTTAACTCCTGGTTATTACTTTTTAAACAATATTGCAAGAGGCTACGTTCCCCAGCAAAGTCAGGTCTGTTAATCAGCTGCCATGTCTTATATTCTATCAGCAGTCTGAGCCACTAGTGCAGAGAATAGAAAGGGACAGACAAACCCAGTCTTTAATAGCAATACATATACAAATAACTGAAAAACCATGGAAAAATTGTAATGAATGTATATTACAAAGTCGTTTAGAACTGTGTTTTATTTTATTTGGCCAAAAACATTTTTTTGGGGTTGATATTCCCTTTAAAATCAGTGATTTTGAAAAGTTGCATACACAACTAGAATGATTCAGTAGTACAAAGGCTGGATCATTATGAAGTGTTAAATTATGAGCACTAGGTGGAGTTAGATACCCTAAAACAATAACAAGGTCTTGCTCCCAGCCTTATGGGAATAACTGAGAGATACTTCATAATCCTGTTTTGTTCATGGGGATTTATATATTTTGTCATTATTTGACCCATGATATGGCATTTGGGATTCGATTCATTTCTTAAAAGAGTATTCATTCTTCAAAACACCAAAGTAAGACATGATCTTGACCCTGCATAAATAAGTCTGACGATAACACTATGCTAGGATTGTGCTCAGTTTAAATCATTCTTTCCCAAAATGACCCACAAGCAAGTGTTTGCTATAGCAGAATGCTAGACTGCTGTTGATTAAATGAGAAAAGTGCCTTGTGTAACTATAGTTTATTAAATGCTACCAGAGCTGAAAATTATATACAGGGACATGTGGTACAATGAAAGCAAAACAAATCAGCAAATAATACACATTTTTTTAAATTAAAGTGCAGGACAATAAAGTGGAATACTGTATTTCAGATATCCCTAAGTACTTTATCTACGAAAATGATCAGACAGAGGCATCATTAATATCTGGTTTGTCAACAAGGCCCAAAGTGATTTCGATCAAACTGTATTGCTGGCCAGCAAGACTTTTGTTCTGGGACTTCTTATAGAAACATTCTATATAATGTTTCTTTCGTTAGAGATTCGTTATTCAGAAACTCTTATCCAGAAGGCCTCTAACCGTGGAAAAGCTGTCTCCCATAGACTCCATTATATCCAAATAATCCAAATTTTTAAAGATTATTTCCTTTTTCTCTGTTATAATAAAACAGTACTTTGTACTTGATCCAAAGTAAGATATAATTAATCCTTATTGGAAGCAAATGTAGCCTAATGTGTTTATTTAGTATTTACATTTTTCTAGTAGACCTAATTTATGAAGATACAAATTATGAAAAAATCCATTATCCAGAAAACTGCAGGTCCCGAGCATCCTTGATAACAGGTCCTATATCTGTAGTAGTGTTTGTTTTAACACAGTGCACAATGTACTGGTATGGGATGCCTTATCTGAGTCTGTTATCCAGAAACAATTAAAATTTTTAACAATATTTGCTTTTTATTGTAATAATAAAACAGTACCATGTACTTGATCCTAAACAAGCTGCATGCATCCATATTTGTGGCAAAACCACCCTTCTGAGTTTATTAAATGTTTAAATTATTTTTAACTCACAAGGTATTTTTTGATCCAAAGTATTAAAAAATCCATTAGCCAGAAAACCTTACGTCCCAAGCATTCCAGAAAATACATCCTATGCCTGTACATAATAAAACATCTTACTGGTAAAGCTATTTACTGCAAAAAAAGCATTCAATTAAGTATTTTAAAGGAGAACTAAACCTTAAAAATGAACATGGCTAAAAATGCCACATTTTATATACTTAACTTATTGCACCAGCCTAAAGTTTCAGTGACTCTGAGTAGCTGTTGAAAAGCTAAGCTTAGGGGTTGTTGCAAATTATCAAGTAGAAAATGAGGTTGGCCTGTAATGTAAGCTGATGCTACAATGCATATTATTAAATTCTGATGCTAGTTGCACTGTGCTGCCATGTACTAATTATCTTTATTGCCTTATATTGAGACTAGTCTTAGGGACATGTTTGTTAGGCTCTGTAAAAAACACACTTCGCCAGGCTTTGTGTGTAAAAAATGGCATAAAATCCGGCGTAAAATTCATATTTGGTTTTTTGTTTGAGTGACTTCCATCTCGTTCCAGTGTAAAATCTTGTTATTTCCTTAACACAACATAATAAATATGCCCTATGTGTACTGTATATTGTGAGTGGGTTCCTAAGCTCAGTAAGTGAAAGCAGCACAGAGTATGTGTAGTGAATCAGCAGAAAAGAAAATGGCGAGCTACTGGGGCATCTTTGGAGTCACAGATCTTCCCTGCTAAAGGGCTGGTACAGAAGCCCAAAACATAACGCACAACATTTCTAGCCTACTTCTTTAGTTAAGCTTTAGTTCTCCTCAGGGGCGATCCTAACCATTACGCCGCCTGAGGCAGCTTGCTGTTGCTGCCGCCCCCCTCCCCTGTGTGCTTTTTCACGCAGGAGGGGGTCGGGGGGGGGGTCCACAAGGACGGTGGAGAGGGCCAGAACGCTAGCGCAGAGAGCATAATTGCTCCCTCTGTGCTAGAAGAGCCAAATTTTTTCTGAAGTTGAGAAACTCGCCTTACGCGGCAGCACCCCACTATGTACCAGGAGTGGCAAAAATGCCGCTCCTGGTACTTTAAGAGCCGAATTTCCATTTTTTAAACCAGCGCCCCTGGTTCTCCTTTAAAATTATGCACATAATTATATTTGCAATGTAACTGTCTAATTCAAAATATACAGTATTCCCAGGTAGACATGGTGCTGTCTACCTGGGAATACTGAATATTAAGGTGGAAGTGGCTACCTGAGACGTGCACCCCAACTGCAAAAGTTTCCATTACTGAGTGCTGACTTCTGCTATCTAATTCAAAATATATACATTTTCGAATTTTATTGTGGTATGTCCATAAAAATGGATACTCTATATTTTTTTATATAAATAGTAAATGTTTTATTATTTTAAGCATATTTGTTGTGCAATGGTTTTCAAATGGGATCTGATTATTTTTAATAACAATTTTCCAGTTGTAATATTAGTGACTTATTTGACCTAGCCATAATATCATATACTATTAGTTGCTTTATAGGTGATTAATGCCTCATTATGGGAATGTAAATAGTAATACCCCCCCAGTGGATATAATCATTTACCTTAGACCCCAGGCAGGGGCGATCCTGTCCCCTCTGCCCCCTCCCCCGTGCGCTTACCTTTATCATTTATCAAAGGTCGAATTTCGGAGTTAAAAATACTTAAAAATTCGACCATCGAATTAAAATACTTCGAATTCGAATATCGAATTTGAACTTTCTTTCATCGAATTTGGCTATTCTGCAGTTGAAGTAAAATCAAACGACCAAACGATTTAATAATTCGAAACAAACGATTTGAAGCATTTCAGCAATCGATCAAACGATTTTTCTTCGACTTCAAAAAAAAAAAGAAAACTGCTCTAGAAGGTACCCATAGGCTAACATAGCACTTTGACAGGTTTAATTTGGCGAAGTATTGAAGTCGAAGTATTTTTAAAGAGACAGTACTTCGATTATCGAATGGTCGAGTCGAAGTCGTAGTATCCTATTCGATGGTTGAAGTATCGAGAAAATTACTTCAAATTTTTTTACTTCGAAAATTCCCTCGAATTCACTTCGACCCTTGATAAATCTGCCCCTTGGGGTAGCATTTGGGTGTTAAAAAGATGTTATTTATCTAGTGCCCCGTGCCTTGATATTTAAACCTTCTAGCTCATCATAGGAAGGAAAGTTGCTGCCCATGTGTAACTGTATGGTGGCAATTAAGTAAACAGCAGGGACATACTATGAGGTGATACTTCCTAGCAACAAGGCTGCTGATAGGATACCGATTCTGTGGTGTCAGATCAAAGGCTCAGTCACCCCGCTGATATATGTGTCTTTCACATGTACAATCTTATTTCCATCCCTATCTTCACAACACGTTACATAATTACAAAGAAGTTAATCACAGAGATACACTGCCCTCTGTGCTGATTTACTGTGATTACAAACAAGTTCAATGGCAGAGAGTTTAACTCATTCTGTCTACTTTACCTCAGATTCCCCTGAAGTCACAGACTCCAGCAGTAGCGACTTCATGAAACTATATGACATACTCTTGTAATGATGACATTGACTTTTCACTGTTATCCATTTCACCAGTTAGAAAAGGAAATACTAATATTACTACTGAGAGGCGGCAAAATAAAGAAAAAAATCTATTTAAAAAAATTATCTTTGGAACCAAATCAATGCAATAAATGGTGGACACAGTCATCCTTTGATATCTTGTTATCACTCACATATCTAGTTTTACAATCATACATTCTGCTGATAAAAAAAAAATAAGAATTATCAGAATTATTTATATTGAAATCAGGGCTGGACTGGGCCAGTAAGACACTAAGAAAATGGGCTTTGCTGACCCAGACCCGCTACCTGCTTGAGACCTGCTGAGACACCAGGGGGGTGTGGGGGCCCCTGCACGGAAGCCTGGTGGGCCCTGAACCCCATAGTCTGACTGTAATGTTATGCCTCCATCTCACCTAGCCCGCTGTATGCTTCACTCTAATGTTGCTCAGTGTTGGTTGCTAAATGATTTGTTGTAGTTCTGTTTTATTCCTATTAAATCTTCAGGTGAACCTAGTCTATTCCACATATAACTAATACATAATAATTTCAATCTACAATCAAAGGAAATATAGAACACGTATGATTATGAATTAAATGCTGTACAATGTGTTCCAAGTTTTACTGCGTAAATCCAGAGAGTGCAGGGATACCAGGTGCTGCTAGTCATTGCCTACTACTCTCCCCTCTAATAGTTAACAGACCACAAGGGAATCCACAGCAATGTCATTTATATTCATGAAAATGCTCTGATATAAATCATTGACAATGAGTTTAACATTTAATACCTAATGAAATGGGATGCTATTGATGTGGAAATATCAATGTACTACTGAAACAACTCAAATGGTTCAATAGTTATAGTATGAGAAAAAAACATTTCCACCAAGGCCAAAATGAATCAAATGAACATTTAAGAAAACCATTGTGCAAAACTATCTCCCATTTCAAAATCAACAATGAGTAGAAAACAAATAAGAACTGACATGTCCATTTTGTCAACTCCTTCCTTGAAACTGACTCAGTTTCATTAATGCTCAATCATATTTAATGCTCAGAACAGTGCTTAAATGATAGTTACCCGGGCTAGAGCACTTTCCAGCAAACATACATGAGCACTGGATCACTGGCCTGGGTTCAGGGGCACTTCACCAATGAGGAGAGTTTAGGCTGTCGCCTCAGGCGGCAGTGCCCCACTAGGTACCAGGGGCAGCAAAAATGCCGCTCCTGGTACTTTAAGACCCGGAAATTCGGCTCTTCTAGCGTAGAGAGGGCAATAAGGCTCTCTGCGCTAGAGTACTGGCCCTCTTTGTCGCCCTCATGGACCCCCCTGGACCCCCTCAGGTGCAAAAAGGTAAGCACACGTGGTAGGGGGGGGCAGCAGCAACTGCTGCTGCCTCAGGCGGTGGAGGGGCCAGGTTCGCCCCTGCCTGGGGTCTAAGGTAAATGATTATATTCACTGGGGGGAGGGGTATATAAAAAAATCTATAACAAATTGGCACACCCCAATTAATTTCCCTTGACTTGTCCATTTAATATAAGTAGGTGGATAACATAAAGGCAAAAATGCACAAATGTTTGGACATTAGCCCTTTAGTGCCAAGGCAGGACCAGATATTGCTCCAGAGATCCAAAAGTTAGGATCTAGTTTTCTTTTTGAAGAGGCTGAGGTTTTGGTAGTGGCATTATTATGATTTGTTGAGAATAAGTTGTGTCAAAAGATAACCCCAGGACACATAGCAGAAGGAGGAGTGAGAGGAAAATTGACAAGGTGATGATGATTACAAAAAGACCCAGTTCTATTAAGTTCAGAGTTTTGTGTAACTTCTAGCTCATCCAGAGGAAGGTGAAAACCCCTTATCTGGAGCCTCTTCAGTTTGCCTGGGGGCATAATCCCTTCCTGACTCAAGATGGCAATGACTTAATTCCAGCAACTTTTTCTTACTTTCTAATAAAGCATCCAAACCTAATCAAACTAATGTATTTTCCAGTACAACAGCTTTAGAGTGGGTTTCAGGTCAGTCTAGCTGCTGATTGGTTCTTATCCAGTGGCCGAACTAGAGTGTGCCGGGCCCCCCTGCAAAAAAATTCTTCAGAGGGGCCCAGTGCACTCCAATCCCCATCCCAATTCTGCCCCGCCAATGTCCCACCCCGACTCCGCCCACTCCCGCCTGACTTGCTACCCCCTTCCTCTGCGGTAAGAGGGAGCCACTGGGGAGTAATGTTTGTTTTTAGCTATCAAGGAAGCAGACCTCACAGTTCAGGTCCCCCTGCAACTACGGTGTCTGCTTCCTCTTTAGTTACATCACTGTTCTTATCCTAGAGTGCAGTGTGCTGAGTGCCACTGGCTCCCCTACACAGCCAGAGAATTCAGTGGGCAGAAAGTGAAACAGATGGGCAGGACTAGTTGGGCTTTGTGGGAACTTTTTCAAAAAAGCATATACATGGGCAGTAATTTTAGAACAATTCTGCAGAGAAATATATATTGTTGGTTTTATAAATATATATATATATATATATATATATATATATATATATATATATATATATATAACTGTCTCTTATTCTGTGGGACAGTCCCGATTTTGAAAGCTTAGCCTGCAGTCTGGACACACATAATCTAGTTTGGTTTTCTGCCTCTACCGGTTTATGAGTGTCCACTCTCTAAATAATTGGTTCTGTCATTATTTATGCAACTGCTTCCCACCTTGTTCCCCTCAGCCAAACGCCACACAATTTCCAACCTTGTTTAAGCCAATTCTTTCCCCTGTGACATTTGTATAAGTGGATGATGATGAGTGGACTGTTACCACATCTTCCTGCAGACTTTGGGCACAGCAGAGGAATATTGCTGTCATTGTTTTTGCATTGTTTTTGGATTTCTATTGTTTCTATTGTTGCATGTACAGTATTTGCTTAATGTTTTTTAAGGAAAGTGCTGCAAACTATACCTCCATTTTTTTCCATTGATTTTTTTTCTCATCCATCCCTCCTGTTGTGGCTCATTATTGGCTCAAGCTGTGTTACACCAGTTAACATGATGAGATTTCAGTATTTTGGCTTCAATCTCATATCTAGTTATGCTAGGCTAGCTATATGGGGTACAAGTATGCCAAATAAACAGGGAATTTATTATTTTTTGCAAGAACATATAGACAATAAAAATATATATATACAGCACCCAGTATCATAAGGAATATTTTTTTCAAGTAATACCTCCAGTTCATTCCAGAAAATTCATGCTGTACCCTCCAATTCCATATTATATAATAGTGGTTTGTAAGGTAGATGAGAGCAAATCTGCCTCATGGTATACATTGACCTAGACCACCCTGCTCACTACTGATGCTCAGTATACTAGTAGAGTTCAGGAGGAGGAACCAATGAACTTGTTTCAGTAGTGTCCTAACCTACTTAAGGCACATATTAACACTGTCTTTATTAACACTGTCTGCTAGGAAATTTATAACCTGACTAAAGGAAACATCAATGCTGAAAAACACTATTGGGAGGCAAGTCTACCTTAAAGCTATGTGATTTGAAATGCAATAAATGAATAGTAATTTTTAATAGAGTACAGAGTTGCCTACCCAATAATTTATTTTGCATTGCTGGATGTGCAGCAATGGGGATGCCAAGAAGTGTGTCCCTTTTCTTCATTGCTTGTCTAGGGCAGCAGCATTAGGGGGTTCTCAGTTGCCTTTATATAAAAGTGCTATAAAAGATTCTCCCGAGACTGTTGCCTTACACTTGTAGCTACAGTAAGTCCTATAGGTAAGAGTTGGGGGAGAAAAGTGAAGAACCTGTCTTGTGAACCTTGCAACCCAAGACTCACAGAAATATCTTCTTTACATTTTATATATTTCTATTTTCATATAGAAAGAAACCTGCCATTTGTAAATCCTTCAACTTTATAATGCCTCGTCTTTAGAAGTTAGGAATATTGAAAATAATGTTCTTTTACAGAACCCATTGGACGAGTTTATTTGTTTTGGGATTAAAATAGCCTCTTCTCATCATCACGATGCTTCTAATAAAAATGAGGAAAAGCAAACATAATGAAAGACAAAGAATAAACATCACACTATTAAAATACATTGACTTTTTACATTGAATCATTTGATTCCTAGAATGTATTGAAATCCTTTTTTGTGTATCACAAAGTACAAATATTTGAGCTTTATAAATCAGCGGAAGGCTGGCATTTATTTCTGTTAGCAATGCTCCTGTATATTGTTTCCATTATAAAATATGTGGTCACACGTCACTTGTGTCTCTATAAATATTAGTTACTTTATAAACATATCATGGTGCAATAGACAATTTTGATTTTTCAAAATTTTTGGTTTTACTTCATTTGCACAACGAAACAGCTTTTTTCTCTTGGGGATTAAATTTAATACAATATATTATTAACTTCCAAATAGCCTGGTTGTTATTTGCTCATGGAACTTGGAACTTTGTCAGGGCAGAGATATGCGAGAGAAGTAGTAAAAGGCAATGTGTAACTGTGATGCCCATAATAGAGAAAGCTTTAAATAAGAGTGATATTGAATTGAATTTATATGGATATTAAAAATATCTGCTATGATTAACTGGAAATAAGCATTGAGTTCCTAATTAAAAGGATATTAGTATCCCTTTCAAATCTCCTGGGAACAACAAGGCAGTATATTCCACAAAGTAGGTAAATTGGTACAGGTTTAGAGCATATTTGGCTATAGCCTATGTAAATATAACATAATTTAACACTTTGGTTTTTTGATTAATAAAACTTCCTCCCGTTGCCCTTATTCACACATTCTTGTAAACTGAGCATGAGTGTGGCTCACAGGGGCTTCATTCAGGGGTCTATAGCAATAGCTCAGTTCAGGGCTGTCCAACCTCCGCCCCCCACATGTCTGCCTGCTGTGTCTGCTCACCATGTGTAAGCATTAAAAGGTATCACTACAGAGATTGACTGGCCCTTGCATTGTTTAAACCTCAAATTCAGACTCTAATCCCCTTTATTGTTCACACATGTAATCCCCCTGTATTGTTCACACTTGTAACACCTCTATTGTTCACATCCTAAAACCCTCCATACTCTGCCTGTCCTATGCTCCCTGTGTATGCCATACTTTGCCTGTCCTACTCTGCCTGTGTGTGCAATACTCTGCCTGTCCCATGCTCCCTGGGTGTGCCATACTCTGCCAGTCCTATGTTCCTTGTGTGCACCATGCTCTGCCTGCCCTATGCTTCCTGGTTGTGCCATACTATGCCTGCCCTGTGCTCCCTCTGTGTGTGTGTGCCATACTCTGCCAGTCCTATGTTCCTTGTGTGTACCATACTCTGCCTGCCCAATGCTTCCTGGTTGTGCCATACTATGCCTGCCCTGTGCTCCCTGTGTGTGTGCCATACCCTGCCTGTCCTATGCTACTTGTGTGTGCCGTACTCTGCCCACCCTATGCTCCTTGGGTGTGCCATACTATGCCTGGCCCTTTCTTCTTGGGTGTGCCATACTCTGCCTGTATGTGCCATACTCTACCTTCCCTATGCTCCCAGTGTGTGCCATACTCTGCCTGTGTGTGCCCTGCTCTGCCTATGGAACATAAACATGGTATTTGTTAGCATTTGAAAATTATTGTTAGAGGCCCCTAAAGTGTTTGTGTGATAGAGGGAAGTGCTGTGTTATCCACAGGGGAGGAGGAGGCATATATCTTAATATAACAACTTTTTTCACATATGAGTGATAAGTTACATCCCTGCAGTGAGCACCAACCATTTCACTTTTTGGTGTCCTACTACATGGTCTTGTGGTAACATGGGTTTGATTTAAAGTGGGTGTGGTTTAAAAACAGGGAGTGGTCAACACTGGCTTCCATTATCGTCCCTCCACCATATAGGACAGAAAAATTACTCCCTAGGTATCACAGAAGTTGGTCAGCACTGGTTTAGTGCAAAGGATCTGGAGACTTTGGTGCACGTGAATGACCTGATCCATCCATATAATGTCCTCATTGATACATATATGCTTAGCAGTTTCTTGCATGGCTTGTGTTTAGCAGCACATTTTTTGGAAAAAATTATATAATGCATGTTTAAATATTGTCCCCAAAGATGGGCCAAATAACAAAGCATTGTAAAACAAGGTTTCTGGCATAACACAGTAATATTCCCAGCACATGAAGCAATCCACATTTTAGTAATGAAAAGGCATTTTCGGGAGATTGGATGATCACAGGTATAATAGATTTCCCATAGGTGACAAATCTCTGTGTGTTTCTGTCTTGGAATGGGTGCCATTGTTTTCTGTCTTACCCTATAGAAAACAATGCAACCTATATCTGACAAGCTACAAGTAGCAGCTAGAACTTGCTTTGCTACACGATATAACAAACAAGAGCAATGCTTACATACATATAGAAATGGGCTATTAGCAGTCCATCTAATTGGGTCAGCATTTTATTGAAGCCAAAACGAAAGAAAGCAGAATAACAAATGAAACGAGCTGCCTTACCAGACCATTGTGACATCAGACACTTGCAGGTTGTGTTTTTACATAATTCATTTCATGTAGACGGAAGGTTTTTTTTTATAGCAGAGACTTTCTATTTTCTCTAAGGAAATAATAAAATTATAATTATTACACTATGAAATACCATTAATGAATATGTTGACACTTATTCAAGAATGCTTTGGGGAGAGACCATAAAGAGTGTCATGATTTATAATTCGTTCTCACTTTTTTTCTAGCAAAACAAATAGAACTATTATAATAGAATGTTATTCTTAGGTCATTATAAGTCTATAAGATGGTCTCACAAACCTCCCTCTAACTGTGCACACTGGGATAGACCTGGGCCGAGAATGGCAGTGTCCAGAATGATTACCACTCACTTAGCTGTTATTATATTAATAGGATATTTTCCCTGAGGGATACCATGCCCCCAGCTTTCTCAGCATCCCCCTGAGCTGCCCAGATTAATAGGAATTTCCCGAAAATCAGGACCATGTTTTGGATCACATGCTATTAAACAAACATCCCCCGATATTCCAGCCTGGCAGTTTTAATTTCATCTCAGAAATGCATCTTGTTTCTTTCAACCCTTGACTGTTTTGACATTTTCTTCGATTAAATTATAAACAAGAATGAAGCCTGATGGTGAGGTTGGAGCCACTAATTTGCCTAATTGCTTGCAGTTGTCTGGTCTGGAGTAGGCCAGCCCTGTTAAAGAAGTCGGTGATTACAGATCTAAAGACTTCCTTTGTGTGTTTATTCAGCAGATAGGGTTCAAACATTCAGATTATTTAAATTATAGATTTGAATTTCAACTGTTAAACATAAGTACTGAATCACATAGCAGGCGACCAAACAGAAAAAACACACACACACTCCGTAAGGGCATTATTATTCTGTGAAACTGCTTTTGGGCACCCATTAAACACTTGTGGATAAGAGGGTTCCTGCTGCGCAGAGGACATGAGGAATGTAAATGTAGTAAAATGGAAGGAGTGTGCCATGCTACACCTGTTGCATCTACTTGTTTACTGTACTTGGCACAAAACAATTCAGGACAACAACAGGACTTTTTATGTGTGTGTTTATACCAGTGAATAACTAGTAGCAGAGTTTGAGTAATACTTAATATAAGGTTACATTTTGTTACATAAATGTTGGTTATTATTATGTTGGAAATATATGTTGGAAAGTATATGTTGGAAATAACAGTCACAAGTGATAGTGGGAACTCTACCCAAAAGACTTTACAATTTAGAAATAGATTGACTTTGTGATATTAAAGGTATAGATCCTAATTATCCTAGGATCTTAGCATCTTAGAAAAACACACAAAGCACATAAACTAGGGTGTCCTCCTTGTGGGTATCTTATCTAAAGTTCATGTATATGCTCTATTATCCGGAATGCTAAGGAACTGGTGTTTTCAAGATAAGGGATCTTTCAATATTTTAGGTTTCCATACCATAACTCTTAGATACATCATTTCAAATAAACTCAATAACATTGTTTTGCCTCAATATGATTCATGCAGCTTAGTTAGAATCAAGGTACTGTTTTATTATTACAGAAAATGGGGAAATAATTTTTAAAAATGAAAATGATTTGCTAAAAATTGTCTGAATGGGAGAACTTTCTGGATAACAGGTTTCTGAATAAGTGATCCCATACCTACTTTCATGCAACCACACCAGACTGTAAGCTGAGTAAATAAAGATATCTGTCGACAATGCATGTAGCAATACACTATGAGAATAAATAAAAAAAATTAGGGTCACCCCCTGGGATCCTAGGATGAACGCAAACAAACAAAACAAACCATACGTTAGGTCACATGAGCCAATTAACAGACAGAGTTCTGTCTTTTGCTTCCCCGTTTCTTCCTGTTACAGTAAGGGTAGAACTACGCGGTGCGCTTCCGTGGGTTCCGACGCGATGAGAGGAAACGCAGGCATCATGTTGGATGCACCAAATCTAATGTAAGTAATACAAATGTCGCACATAGAAGCTGATTGCATCCAACACGTCTGTTAGATGAAGATGTAACATGCAGTACATTTATACTTTATATTATTTGCAAATTACTATCAAGATTCAAATCAATTATTGTGCTGTCCTGTCCTACAAATTTTACATCTATAACAGAGTAAAGTGTGCACAGGATATTGCATTCGCTGGCCTGCAGAATAGCTGCATGTGCAATATAACATAAATGATATCACAGAGTGGAAAGGTTAACATATATTCCAGTAAATTTACAAAACTCACAAAAAATATCCTGCCACACACAAGTAATTTGTAAATTAACTTTACAGACAATTTAACAGACAAATGCAGTGCAGTTAAATGATGCATCATACTTATTTTTCATTATGACTCCTGGTTCATTTCATTTTTCCCAATAATTCAGGTAATTTTTAAAAACACATTGATATATATATATATATATATATATATATATATATATATATATACATATATATATATATATATATATATATATTCAGAATGGTAGAAGGGAAGTTGACAAAGCACAGAATGCATCATCACAATGGTCTGGATCAGAAAATCTCTAAGCTATACTATTTGATATATCACTTTTCTTTCTTTCTTTCCGTTCTTTCTTCTGCCTTATGTGCCAATTATTGAAAATAGTGAGTACTGATTTTTTGATAATTTCTATTTACACATACAAGTGAGGGTGGTGGCACACGGGTAGTTTAATCGTCAAGCGGCAAATCTTCTCTACTGCGGGCGACTAATCAACTGCTGGAAGTACACTTGTTTAATGCACCCCAAAATAAAACCATATTTTATCCTGTTTTCTAGTGATGTGCAAAAATCTCCATATGAGCTCGCTTTGATGTAGAATAAATGTATTGTAATTGGCTATCCATTTGATCCTTAATAATGCCTGAATGTTCCAGATTTGCACAGTAGGCTTATGATCTTCTGTCTGTATATTTCCCCTTGAAAGAAATACATAATCCAAAATATGACTTATGTATCATAAAATAAATTTAGCGCTATTTTTGAAATGGAATTCATTGAAACATTTAAAAGTCTACAGAAGGTGGAAGAGGTAGGGATATAATCTAATATTCAGATACTATTGGTTCCCTAGAAGAGGCCTTTGCAGAAATATATTTTATGAAAGCAGGGAAGTCCCAAACATTTAAGTGGAGTGGAGTTCTTGGACACTATCATGTTGCCAATGTGCAGTAAAATACTCCGCTGACATCTGTACATCTGCTTGAAACAAAATTAATAAATAAATGGAAATAAAGACTAATCCAGTCCAGTCCACAATTCACAATGTTAAATGCTGATACTTCTACCTTTGGCTAAATACAAGAACCAGCAGTTTAAACTGGAATTTGGAGTTAACAAATGGTGATGCCTTCAAAGGGACCCCCGATTTGTATTTTAAATAAAAAGCAATATATTCAGGTGTTCTAAATTCAGTAATGCTTACATTAAAGTTTTTACATAGAACATAGGTGTTAATCTACTGATAAATACAATGCATGCAAAGCTGGTGTAAAGGTAGTTAAGAAATTGACCCAAGTAAAAGTATCTGCACCTTTAACCTTAGACACACCAGCTCAGTTAATTATCAGTTGACTAGTTAGCTATCTATTTATTTTATTAGTAATTATTGCCCCAGTGTTCTAAAGGAATGTCTTGTCCAAAGTCTAAACACGTCTGTCTCTCTAGCCCCAAGTTTTATTTTTATCATTAAAATGTGTCCAAGTTCATAATTAACCAATAATTAGCTGCTTTCTATCAGCACCTTGACTTCTCGGGGTGTAATAAAAGCCTTCAATAAATAGGCCCTTGCAATGCCCTGTGCTTATCTAAGCATCAGTTTATCTTTATTATCAGGGATGGTACAACCTAGAGAGGCTGATGACTGCTATTAAATGTGAAGTTCTCACTTTGCCCCAGCATATACTAATATCTGTCATAATGACAGCAGATCCAGCACAGTCCAAGCAAATACAATCCCACATTCCTAATCCTACTTCTTCATTCCACTTTCCTCCACTTACAACTAATGATTGCTACTAACCCCAAACATTGAATGAACAGAATTTGTACTGTACATTAGCAGAGAATTACACATAAATGCTTGAAGCATCCTCATTTTTTATTTCCTTCTAGAAAAGTACAAATGTGCAAGACTAACACAATCAACACAGATGAAGGGTTACTGATGAAAGAAAAGTGAGCGAGACGAGAGATCCTGGCCACTTTAATTTGGTAGCCAATAGTAAAGAAATCTGGCACCAAATAACTGGGTGGCAGTGGATTTTAAAGGATACCATTATATATTTGATAAATAGTGCCAGAAAGACACATCATTAATTATTATTTTGTGTGCTTTGCTATCCATGTCTAGTACATCTATATCCAGAAAATAAAGTAAGGGTAAAGAGTGAGGAAACTTGGGCACTTTGGAAAATAAAGTGCCTCATATGTTTTCCCAATTTACAATATCCTTTTTTGCTGGTGCGGAAAGCATTTTGGGGAACTTTGTTGAAAGTGATAGAGAAGATTTAAAAGCAGGCTTTAGTAACCTTAACCTAAATCCCAGAAAACTGTGTCCCAAGATGATGCTCATAGTTAGCTCATTACAGATGAACATATTTGGATTTCCACTGCCTCCCCAAATATCTGGGTTAAAAGAAAGGAAAATTTAGTGACTGAGTTGTTGCAGAGTGCTTCCCATGTGTGGCAGGGGACAGAGTGGGAAAAAATGAACTCAGAGTAACACCAATATTTTAATATCATCATATAAACATTTCTTTTTAGAGAGACTCACCATGTGGATGAGGAGGCTCAGGTGCTCTGACCCAAGCCTTCAGCAAAAGGGAGTGGACATGACCATATTGTTCCAATGGTAGGCAATCAAAGAGCAGTCCTCCAGGCAGGAGCAGTAAAAACACTTGAGGTACAAGTGTTCTCACAACACTAAATCATAGGATCTTTCCGTAATTTGGACCCTCATACCGAAAATCATGTAAATATTAAATAAACCCAATAGGCTGGTTCTGCTTCCAATAAGGAATAATTAAATCTTAGTTTGGATCAAGTAAAAGGGACTGTTTTATTATTACAAATAAAAAAGAAATCTTTTTTTAAATTTTGAAGTCTACGGAGTCTATGGGAGATGTCATTTTCATAATTTGAAACTATGGAAACTTTCAAACGGATTTCCAGATAATGGATCCCATACCTGTACGTCCCCAAAGTTTGTTGACGAGACCTTTCCCTAAATAGCCAAAAGCTAGAGAATTTACAACCCTATAACCCTAATAAGGATACCAGCATTTCTATGAGCCTCCCAGTCTGTTGTAGTATGGGAGTGACCAGTCTTTGTCTCACTTTAATGTAATTATGAATTCTACCTGTAGCAAAATAGTTTTACCTGCAGCATGTTTTATAGTGTTATAGTTTTACATTTATCATGTCTCATCCCTTCTCACTCTTGTCTTATTCCTGTACTTTCACTTGTTGTTATGACTGAACCTAGCTTTCCATGAGATAGCTTACAATTGGAGTGTAACTTTATCACTTCCTGACCTCCCAACTAATCATACTGCATCTGACTGTATTAATTGGCACCAAAGTAATCTTCTCAGCAATGCATTAACCTAGTAGTATATCTATAAATAAACATATGCTGTTATTTTCATTGAGATACGGTTCCTGTCCTTTTCAAACTGGGATAAGTAGGATAAAGCCTAGTTTTAAACAACTGCCGATTTGAATACAAGGTCAGTAAAGCAGCCGATTCAGGTTATTACTGTGACCTATTTCATCGTCTGGAGCACTTATCATTTTTCCAATGCAACCTCAAGGGCTTGTAATCTTATCTGCTGCCTCTTTCTTCAGAAAGACAGAAACAGATACTATTAACTGTAGATCTAAGCTCATATATGTGATATGGCAAATGGAATAATCAAATTTGAAACTGACATTTTCTTAGTCTAAGCATTCTGTAGTTATCCAGGCTCATAACTGAAAGTGGGATTTACTGTAACATATGCGCACACAGAGGATGAATGGCTTCTGAGACTGACTAGGTTCAATCTATCTGTGCTTAGGGAGGAACTTTTGTGAAAATGAAAATGTAATATTAATTTTGTGATAATAATTATTATAATAAATTATAATAAATTTAAACGCAAGTTCAGTTTTTGAAACTATCACTCTTCAATATTACCCTCATTGCAACCTGCTTCTCTACAAGCAAGAGTCCGAGTCAAATTTTGATAATTATGTCAAATACATTGGTGTGTGCTCCCTTTGCCTTGCTAACTGTCTTATGAAATAACTGACTCCGGCACAAAGCTACATATAGAGAGAGATCTTTGATATGGGGAAATAGACAGGCTATGTTTACAATGCTTGGGATTATGGTCACTGTGAACTACAGAGGTTAAGCAATGGGTCTGGACTGGTGCTTAAAGTACACAGATGCCCAAACAGCCCTTCAGCAGCCAACTAAATATTGACTTTCTAATTACTAATTACTAATTGTATTTTTTATCTTAATAGCATGCATTTGGATGCAAGTCATGATTTCCATTGAGTGTCAATAGAAAAAATATGTGCCAACTAGAAAGAGTACACAGCCACCATACATTTCCCATCATACAGATAAGCCTGAAGTCTATTATTTTTAATATCTTAATGGAAAGTCAGTTTAGTTCATAATAACAAGCAATAAAATATGTATTTGCATTTACAGATAGTGATGTGGTTCTGCAGAACCCAGCAGAGTTTGTAACGTTGTTATAAGCTCCACATATCAGTTGCATTAATATATGATAACAGCACGTAATTAGGGTCTTATAGGTTATTAAATCTTCTTTCAAGGGCATTTTAATACGTAGCTACTGCAATTGAAAGAATTCATATCTCTAATAATTTGATAAGCTTTTATAAACTCTGGTGGCTGTAAAGGGATTCATTTTACATGTCTATCATGAAAGAATGGCTGCAGGAGTACAAAATCCACTCTCATTTTATAATGGTAGAATGGTTTTCTTATCTTTGCTGTTCAGGGTGGGGCAGATTGAGGAACTAGTTGAAAAGGGTTTTTTTGTACCGCTTAATAAATGGTAGTGGTGTTTATTTGGACAGCTGCTGACTTACTAACAAAAGCAAAAGTAATTATAAGTTAAGCATTTAACATTTTTGCATCAACATTTTTTTTCTATTTAATGCAATCTTGTTCTACATATGAAGCCAGCTAACAAAAAATCAATAATCTAACTAACCACAAATTAGAAATTCACATTGATCACATTTTCTCTTTAAGCAAAGTCTTCATTTGCATGATTAAGATATTTTTGTAAATCCACTTAATTGAAAATAACAATTCAAACAAACTATTAGGTATTTCCAATGTTCACATATTTAGCAGATACATCCCAAATGTTAATGATCCTAAAGGGCTATGGCAAAAGGGGGTATTTTAACTGCTGCTAGTTTTTCCAGGGAAAAAGTGGTTTAAATGTAAAGGGAAGTGATCCTTGACACTTCTAGAAGTATTTATGCATATAACTTTCCCAGGAAAAGTAACAACATCCAAAATGCCCTTGAACTATATCTCCAATTAACAGAAGCATGTCTCTCGTAGTGGAACACTAATAAGCACATGGAACTGGACTGGCAACTATTTTTGACACTTTTTACAGTTTACTTGGTTTCAGACAGGTCACCAGAAATAAAGACTTGTGCTACTTTCTATTTTCTATTTGTGATAGTTTTTCTAATACTGAAGGGTTTTATTTTTTACTTTCTAAAGCAGCTCTGGGGGATTGGGGGGGGGGTCGCTGACTCTTTAACTGTTCTAAATTTATACATTTAATTGATACATTTGTTATCTTTGTCCATGCTGAGCAGAATCCCTGAGTTTCATTAAAGGCAGCTGTTAGAATTGACACATGTACTGCTAATATTCCAAAGATGCTGTCGAGATATATATTATCTTATGTAACCTCTAAATGTAGCAAATTTAACAGTTCTGAATGTTACTAGATCAGAACTAGATCACTGAGCTGCCAGGCTGACACCAGAGACGCGAACATTAAATTTCAATTTTGGAAAAACGATAAAAAAAGAAAAAATTGAAAACAATTAAAAAAAGTCTTTATTTCTGGTGAACAATCTGAAAACAACTACTGAAAAAAAGTGTTTGAAAGGTGAACAACCCCTTTAATAAACAGAAATCTGAAATTTTTATTGTATCACGTCAAGCAGTAAAAATTAATTGATAGAACAGGTGGTCTAAATGCAGGTGGACTGAGGAAAAAATAGTCTGAACAAGGCTTACATGCCTTTCATTCCTAATGAGACACCCCTAGTGATCACCTTACATAAACTCAGATATTAAGGTAATCAACAAATTTGGCAGGTCCAAATTTGCGGCGAAAAATCCCCCACATCAAAAAAAATTTGGGGCCCGTCAAAAATAGTTGCGCGCATAAAAATTGTCTCCCGTCAAAATTATTCAGGCGCCCATTTACTTTAATGGATTTGGACAAAATAGGTGCACATATAAAAATTGTAGCGGGCGTCAAAATAATTTTAATGCCCATTGACTTCAATGCGTTTCACAAATTTTTTGCCGTTTCTCAAATTCGCCCATCACTAATAGTCATATTTTTATAGTTAGTGTAGTTTGTCTGAATTGTGAGTCCATGGAAATATCACTTCTGTGCAGCACCAAAGACTGAGTACCTCCAGTGGCTTCCTGGTATTTCTAGAAATTTTATATGATATTACAAATTGGGGTCAGTAAGGCATCTGGATATGTATAAAAAACTATGTCCTATTTGTGTTCTAGAAGATATTGCAGCCACATCAGATGACAGCCTCACACTATCAACTAATTCCGGGCAGGTTGACTCAAAAACATGGATCCAGTTACCTGATAATCTGACAGACACCGCTCCAGGTAGGGAAACATATTATTTTCCAACTGTAGGTCACTAAAATCTACTTCTTACAGCTCCATTAATTTCCAGGAACACTGCCTATTTTAAGTGAGTTGGTATTCATTTTAATTCTTTGTTGCTAGCAAGCTTAGAAACAAACTTCTTTTTTACACTTGTACCAAGTAATACAAACCACATATCAGTCATTTTACATTCATAACAACATTGGAGTTGTAATAACTAATTCTGAAATTAAGAAATTAAGAAATTAAAATTACTTGTGTCATGGCCCTGAAGCTAATGCCCACATAATTTAGTACATCATGTATAATCTGGAGAATAAGAAGGGACAAAAGCACAGCAGTTATGGTAGGGTTAGACAGTGCTTATATAAGAACTACTATATACTAGCCTATAGGGAGAAATTGGGTCTTTGACTGTGTAAAACAAATACAGTAGAGTAAAATGGTGTCTCTAGCATTGCGAAAAATAAACTCTGGGAAGGAACTGTGGCTGTGGAACAGCAAATATAATGGAGTTAGATGGTTCCTGAAGAAGGGGAAGATAGCCTTTCGAAGGGAATATTGACTGTGGGATAACAGGTGAGGATGAGACTCTGGAAAGGGATATTGGGATAATAGGCACAGAAGGGTGGAATGGTGCCTGTAGCAATAGAAATACAGTAATAGCCTCTGGGAAGGGTCTGTGAGATACCAGTTATCGTAGTATGAGATGCTGCCTGCAGTAGTAGGGATAATAGCCTCTGGGAAGGGGCTGTGGCACATCAGTTATAACTATGTGAGACAGTGACTATAAGATATTGTCAGTATTTAACATCTTGCAGCCCTCACACCATTAATTTATTCAGGTTAGTTATCCTTGTAGGCAGTATAAAACTGATAAAAGGAAAGGGATGTAGAGCGTCAAACTCCCTGACTATCTAGGAAGTTCCCTTTAGTGTAACCTATGCTTTGTAGAAGGAGTGTAGGAGGCTTTGCAAGAGCCTGGGGCTAGGGTACCGTATTGGCAGTCAGGGATAGAATGAGCATTTCTGTACTTCGCCTAGAAAGGACAGAGTAGGGTTAGTCCCCCAGGTAACACCCGCCAGTGTAGGGACTTCACGGTGTAGGGACATTTCCTTTGAGAGGCACCACCATGGTATCTGGTACACTGTGGTTCACACTTTTGATAGATAAAACCTCCAAATCAAACCTATATACCTCAATTGTGTACTGAAGTATACCCAACCTAGGTGTCAGTAGACCCTCCTGCTCACTCAGCCAAGTATACCTAAAGCCTTGTATACTTATACCATAGCCATTCCTCGTTCCTACATGATAACAAAAAATGTATCCATTTAGTGAGCACACCAACAAATGATCCATGTTAGGCAAACTATGGTTACCTATTTGCTAACATACTGTAGAGGAAGGTTGAGCTTTGGTCACTTTATATTCTATTTATTTAAAATTCAGTCATCCATTGTGTTTGCTTAATCATTTTCAGATTTAGTACCCTGCCTAAGATGTAACTCTATTAGTCAGTTCAACTTCACTCTATGTGACAACCAATCTCTTTGGCATGGGAGTTGTTGCAAGAAAATTTGGAAGTAAATGTGTTAATATTTTAGGTTGTTTGGATTCTCTGGAGCCTGTTTTATAGAACAAAACAATGTCAGTTGGATGTCCTGCCAGATCTATCCACTGGAGAACAGCTTTGCACTGTGTTCTTGGCAAACAATTTAGCAGGTATTGAGTCCTTTGTGCGCAAACCAGTATTTAAGGACTGGCCCGGAGACTTCAAAGTATGCCATACTATTCCCTTTCGGTTCTTAACTAAATAATGTCCTTACTTGGTGTTTGATTATATCCAACAGACAGAAACAATGAATATATAAAAGAAAATGATTTTTAGAAGGAAATCTTTCCATCTTTCTTTGATTATCTTTATTTAGATATTAAACCACGGCATTGTAATTATATCCAAAGATACGAGTACACACTCTCAAAAATTAAATTACAATTATTTATATGAAACCTCCTTTCTGAAGGACCTACTGGTAAATAAAGCATTTGAGATATTATTAAATTACTCACTTATATATTTATACATAGTTATCTTATCCCTCATGAAGCACCTCTTCTGCATAAACAACCTTAACTTGGCCGGTCTTTAACTGAGACTCTCCATACCATTTTACCGGCTTTGTTGCCCTTCACTAGACTCGTTTTAATTCAATAATATTCTGTTTGAGCACTGGAGACCAAAACCTAAGAAACAGAAAATAATATGTTAAACATCCATTACAGAAATGTTAACAAATAGAGGCACATTCAGTATCAGATACCTCCAAGAAGTATTAAGTTGTCCAGATGGGCCACTGCTGTGGATAATATTATCATAGTATAATATAGACCCAAATATTTGGTAAAACATGAATACGAACAAGCAGAAAATGTGCTACAGATTAATCAGCAAGAATAACTTGCATTTCTTTTTTCTTAGTTTGAGGGGGTTGTTATCACATTTCCTGTAGGTCGTAGCTCCTGCCACAAATATTGCCCTAAAGACTGAAGCTCTGATAAACGCGTGGGTCCCATGAAGGTTATCAAAGCATTTCTCTCTACTTGCAAATTACTGGTGACCGGTTGTGCACTTATTGACTTAAAATGATCCCACTTCTAATGCAACATGATATTATTGTGATGTGGAGTGAAATGCATCCAGACCACAGTAAAGTGCTGTATAGCTTGATCAGGCTGAAAAACATCCAATCAGGTTAATGGGTAAGGACTATGAGAATGTAGCAACCTGTCAAATCTATGCAATCTTTACATTGCAAGGCAAGGTGATGTATAAGGTATGCCAGAGATTTGCAGCTGTGAAAACATATCACATTTGACATGCAACACAGCAGTCCAATTAAGTCCTTGGATCCCTCCAAATTAAACAAATCAGAAGCTCTAAAACTCTAACACAAGCCCAATGTACATCTGCACAGACAGAGTATAAATTAATGAAACATCACTGTTTGTACCATGTCTTCTATTAGTCCATTAGTAAGTAGAATTTAATGGTCTATCATTAATAACCAAATATCTAGTTTCTGTGGTTTACTAGACCAGGAGCATACTTTGCACCCTTTATTATATTGACCCATATTAGGTTTAAGAGTAGAAAACGAATGATATGCGCACTCTTAAACAAGTCTTTTCAAGAAAGAAGATTGCACTGTCCTCCTTCTCCATCTGCAGGTACACGATACAGAACCATACTGACTAGTAGTGATCTAGTTAGTCTGCAAGAGAATTACAAGTTGCAGTAAGTTCTTTTTTATTATTTCATTGTAGCTGTACAGAACTCCAGTACATCTTTGATTGGTATATAGATTATAAATCTTACAGATATTGCCTTGAAATATAAGTCAGTTACTTTTAAAACCAATTTTTGTTTGCTTTTCTTTTTAACATGCTCAGATATATAGCATATAAAAGGGAAGGTTAATTCTATGCTGTCATAATAATGAAAATTTGAGAAAAGTTTCACAGTACATTATTTTAAACAAGACGATTCCCATAGCATTTCATACCAACGCATACCTAATGACCCCAACCCCAAGCTCCAACATGGGAATATGACTCCCTTTTTACACCTTTCCACTTGCTAAGATGCAGCATTCATGGGGATTTCAATCCAAAATGTTGTGCACTCAACCATACTGTACATATATAAATACAAATATCTATGCATATTAAAGGACAAGCAAAGTCCACATATGCTATTAAGTATCCCAGCATGAATTGTAAATGTAATTAATACTGCACGTGGCACCCTGTTCAAGAGTTTAGCAGTGGTTACTTCCAACACATGTAAGATTCTCTGAAAAAAACCCTGTTTAATTAACCAACCATAAGTGCAGCAGCATAATAATTTGCGCCCCCAATATATGTGACCCAGACCCATGATGTCCATGCCACGGGCTGGGCTGGTAAAGAGGAAGACAATATAATATTATATCAGCAGGTCAAAGAGTATGGAGCCCAAAGATCCTATATTGATCTGCTGTGTTTTTTTAATGTAGGGTTTTTGTGAAAAATGCCAAAAATATTGTTTTTTTATTACCTAGTTATTGTGATCCCCCAAACCCTGAAAGTTTTGGAGAGAGTTATAACCAGGCAGTAAGTGCAGTGATCTGGTAGCCTATGATGCTCAAGCTCGGGGGTACAAGAAGGGATAACCTGCCTACCTCCCAGCAGTATTGCAGATTCAGGGGCATTAGAATGGTGTACATGTAAGGTGTAAAAGCATTACCCCCTATTAATGAACCAGTAAAGTATTGCAGTGAATACCCTTTTCTGTTAAGATGGGAAGAATAACAACTTAAATTAACATGTTGGCTTTGGAGTATTGGGTGAATAAATGTACCCAAAGAAGCTTTCTGTCTACTTTCAGTTTTCTTTACCACCAGGTGAATCCAATTATCACATTCTATGGAGCAACTGTTACAATAGTCATGAATATAAGTCAGAACATGGCTTTACAATTACATATAAATGTTTCAGCCACTCTTATTCACTCATACCAGTAACTGAACAGACGGCACATTACAGAGGTTCAGGCCCCTTAGGACTCTTTCTCAACTTGGTGCTGCAGAAAAATGATACTTATTATGTGCAAATATTACATTTGATGATAATGAATATTTTTTTCTTAACATACATCAATTT
The DNA here is from genome assembly GCF_017654675.1 of Xenopus laevis. Classification (NCBI taxonomy): domain Eukaryota; kingdom Metazoa; phylum Chordata; class Amphibia; order Anura; family Pipidae; genus Xenopus; species Xenopus laevis. Next base: position 78,177,841 of record NC_054388.1, read on the forward strand.
ATCTAATAAAAAACACAATCTAATGTTCTTATAGTTTAATTAAAAGTACAGTACAACAGTACAACAGAACAGAGGCGGTCAAGGGGTTAATTGATGTTATCTGCTGCACAGCACTTTTTCTGCACCTGTTCTCAGCTGATTCCATCTTCCAACTGCAAAGGCAAGACCACAAACTGTGGGTTTTTCTATTTAGCAAATGCCTTGTCTATATTTAGAACACAGGATATTATTTACATGTAAGTTCTTTTTTTTCAAAGTCCTATTTTCAAGACGATAGATATAGGGCACAGTTCCATCTGCAGGCAACCAAACACCTGTACAAAAAAAGGAGACTGATCAACGCCAAAGAAATGATGAAAGTATGTGAGTACTGGAAATGTAAGCAAAGCATTTTGATTGTTGAGGATGGGTATTAAAGTGCAATTCTACATTTAGAAATATAGTAGCAAGTTTAGAAAAAAACGCATATATGTAATGTAAAGTTGAGCCCTATAGTAAACAATACATACCTGCTCAACCCCATCCATGCCCAGTTACAATAGGACATGCCACTAAATTCCAGTAATCCCTGCTCCTTTTGGGGTTTGCAATTTGGGACTGTTCTATGGAACTCCTGTCTTCCACTTGCAAAGGTTAATGCAGGAAGATTCTCCTTATACATCATTACATGCGCCTGTGCCCCAAATGTTCCTCCAACCCAAAAGAACATGTGCCACAGATTTAAGAAACCAGCCTGCATCCCCAGCTCTGAATTCTACTTTGTAGTATGCAAATGCCACAACAGCTAAATGCTAAAAATGCCCTGAAACTGTAAATGATGTATAACCTTCTAATTCATTGAATTCAGGTTTTAGTATGAAATAGGCAATCAAATTAAAACAAGAGTTCACTTTAAATAAGCTTGATGTAGAAAATTATATTCTGAGACAATTTGCCAATGGTCTTTGTTTTTTTTCAGATATTTAGCTTTTTTTCAGCAGCTCTCCAGTTTGCTATTTCAGCAGCTATCTGGTTGCTAGGGTCTATCTATCTTATTTTAACTAGCAGTGGTTTGAATTAGATATGGGAATATGAATAAGGCCTCACAGAGCAATATATTTTGCTTGCGGGGGTCAGTGAATACATTTAAAAGCTAGAAATAATGCAACCCAATTGCAAGGTTGCTATGAATATGGAATTCTATAACATACTTAAACTTAATCTAAAAGTGACCTCCCCATTGTCTTGTGTTCGGTTCCATGGGTGGCAATTTACTTGTCATAATGCAGAAGTGTCATTAGCTTGATTCAGCAGCTCCCAAGCTGTACCCAAGTGGCCCCCAAGTAATAAATGAAGGGTCCACCTAAACAATAAAAAAGTGAGAGATGCTTATGAAGCATCTTGGATTTCCGTCAAGCTAATCTTGTCACTAATCTTGTTGTGAGCCACCCTAAATATTTAAAGACCTTATTGTTTACAACAAATCTCTTTTTTAACTTGACACATTTAATAAAAAAAAAATCACCAATCATTAATATATACTGATATTAATAATGATATTTGATGGCCATGGCCTGTAAACACCCAACGCATATTACCTTACAGTAGCTACTTACCTTCATGCTAATAATTCTATATTTTACAACGTTTTATATACAAAACTGTTCTTATTTTTTTAGAAATGTAATATAATTTTACTCAACTGTAACAAACACTTATCAACCATGCAGGCAAGGAGAAGTAAAAAGAGCATGAAGCTTCCTATGCCAGTCATTTTCTTTTTCTACAATTGCCTTGTTACTATACATAGAAGTTTTAACTTTCATTGTGTACATAGAAGCTGAAAGGACTGAAGCTTGAAATTCCAGACAGCCATTGTTGTCCAACAATTATTCAGAAAGTTGGGTAGATGGATGGGTTATGATCGCTTTAGAATAATATCTGAAGGACAGATGATATTTGTTTTTATTCTGAATCTAACAAATAACATGTTCACAAAAGAAGCTACATACTGAAGGCCCTAGGATGAAACAGGTGAAGGAACATTAATGGAGCTCAGGAGGTCCAATGAAAGTGCTGAGGGGAATCTCTCAGTCAGTGTAAAAGATCTTATTTTTTTGTTATAATATGAGATGAATTTCTCTGCAATGCAGTTAATTCCTAGCATATTTCCTTTTTTTTTTTTTTTTACACAGTCCATTATTTAAAGTGCTAAAGTTATTTATAATAAAACAAGCTTCGCTGATTTATGAAATTCAAAGGTTTTTTTATCTTCAGATGTATCAGACTGAAATATTGATTTCATATGACATCCCTAGTCTTGTAAGGCTGGGAATACTGATTATGGACAGTTAACAGTAAAACTAACATTTCATTTGATGTAAACAGTGATATTTCAAAACACTATGCAATTGGCCTTTTTTGTTATTTTTAAATCATTTACTTTTTTATCCAGATTGTTGGGATTTCAATAACTACTGGGTTGCTGTGCAGCTAACCAAGGTTGTCACCCCACCACAACCACATGGGCCCCATACCCAGTCACAAACCCACCCACCAGAGATGCTAGCTCCAGCCGACACCAACCCGCCTCCACTCCATCGCACACATGTTTTAACTACATCTTGCCGTGATTGGCAGCATGGGCTGCATGCAGTGTTCGGCAGGGAGCAGGCCTGGGTCACTGCGGCCCACCAGGTTTTTTCCTGGTGTCACGCCAGCCCTCTGAATTATTCAAAGATTATAACATGTAAAAACATCATAAGTTAAAAGGTTGCAAAGAACAGAGCATTCTTTAACTTACTAAATTTTAACAAAAAGATAAACCATCCAAAATAACCACTAGGAATTAAGATAAGATATTGTACTTGGTATATCCTAAAAAAAACATTTGGAAATCCAACACAAATAACTCTAAGCTCTTGCTTGTCCAGTATTGCTTTACCATTGTGACTACATTGTGTGGCGAACATCGGGCAGTGTTTACTTCCTCCTTGGAATGTTTTACCCAGGAGCAGGGTTGGACTGGGCACCGGTAGGACACCGGGAAAAAACACGGTGGGCCCCGCCAGCCCATATCAGCTCCCTGCACTCCTCTACCTGCGCTCCCTCCCTGAACTCGGTCGAGCTGACATGCTGAAAAGAGGTACTCGTGTGCGTGCGCCAGGGTGGGGGGAAATCCAGAAGAGACTTTGTAGCTGGGGGGCCCGGGGGATGGTGTGGGGGGCCATGAGGCTGACAAGCTCTGTCTCTTAGCTCTCTTTCCTGATTGAGGGAAGGTGTCTAGATCAGTGATACCCAACCAGTGGCTTGTGAGCAACACCAGCCCCTTGGATGTTGTTCTCAGTAGCCTCAATGTAGGTACTTATTTTTGAATTCCTGGATTGGAGGCAAGTTTTGGTTGCATAAAAACCAGGTGTACTGACAAACAGATCTGCCTGCAGACTGTCGGTCCACATAGGGGCTACATTTCATGCTTGTGTTGCACCAAAACCCTTTTTACATCTGAATATTGCTCCCTGGTTAAATTGAAGAAATGGGCCATCTAAGTTTCTAGATATGCTGGGCAAAGTAATAGCGCAGTTTGAAACTCCACAGAGGAGACATAGGGAAATCAACTGCATAAGTAACCCACTAAGAATAATGTGATCTGCACAATGAACGAGCTCTGGGTGCCATACTTGGGAGAGGGAGAGAGGTAGGATGGGTGAGCGGCCAACAGGGAGGGAGGATGGGTGGGAGAGAGGGCGGCCGAGAGGATGAGAGAGAGGGAGGATGGATGGGCAAGCGAGAGGGAGCCCAGAGGGAAAGAGAGAGAGAACATGAGTGGGCAGGGAAGGGAGGGAGAGGATCTGAGTTGTGGCCATAAGGTTGAAGTGCATGTCAAGCCCCTCTGAAGTTCTTTTGTAGGGGGGCCGAAGTGGTCTAGGTATGAAGCTGATCCTTATAAATGGTACTTAGTGATGTCATCAGATATAATTGATGTTTAGTAACATAGTGAAAGTTGTGAATCACAACAAATTCTGTAAACTTTTTTTTACAATGTGACAATATTAGAAGTCATATTGTAGTTTCATGACCTGCAATAAAGTTACAGCCTGCAGCCTCATGCCTTTTTTTAAGGTCACAGAAATGCAAATTACTTCTCATATCTTCATAAAATATATATTTATTAGATGAAATTATATATTTTGCAATCTACATAGATCATGGTACATAAAATATATATTTGTCATTTATTTTTAGAACATAGATCTTAATAACATTATAAACTAGAAAACCTGGAAATCCTTGCTACCACATTTTCATTCCTATAATCTATAATTCTACAATCTATAATGTTATAATCTAGCCACACCAGATGAGAGGTAAAATGAGGCAAGCACATCCATCATCATTTTTTGTTTACAATACCCAACAATCCAAAGCTGTAGTCCACAAATCATGGAAGGATGTAAGAAACTACCTTCTATTTGTATAACAAATCTGTAGGCCAGTCTATTTTAGCAAAAGGGCTGATATACCACGTGGTGTATTCAGAAAGAAGGTCAGTGGGTTAGCTGGATTTTCTTGGCTCGCTCTGGAATTAGTTCATAGAATATCCCTTCTCCTCTCTCACGCTGAGCTGTGCAGGCAGATAATTCTAATGTGGAAGTGACCCCCTCATACTGAAATTTCCAATAATTTTGTCCCCTATCACAGATCTCATTTTGCAGCAGGTGTCAGATAAGTGCAGCTTAGACCTGCATACCGTACAAACGTCAATTAGGTCAAGCTCTAGGTCTCGGTGCTGCTTTATTAACCAATGCTGTCAAGGACATTCATTTACTAAGTGGGCTCTGCAAACCATAAAGGCCATGGGCTCCATTCAATTAATCAATATGAGCTTTTCATACTTGTACATTATTTTTCTATTTTAAACCATATTCAATTATATGTAAAGTAGTTCTTTTAGGATACAACAGAAGCTGCAGACCTTCCATTTAATGATTTCATGTTGGCTACACCACATTACAGTATGCATCTCTCTCTTAAGTATCGTCTGTTCACTTTGAAACAACGTAATAGTTATGAGTAGGGATGTAGCGAACGTCGGAAAAAAAGTTCGCGAACATATTCGCGAACTTGCGCAAAAACGCGAGCGGTTCGCGAACGGTTCGCGAACCCCATAGACTTCAATGGGAAGGCGAACTTTAACATCTAGAAAAGACATTTCTGGCCAGAAAAATGATTTTAAAGTTGTTTAAAGGGTGCAACGACCTGGACAGTGGCATGCCAGAGGGGGATCAAGGGCAAAAATGTATCTGAAAAATCTGCCTGTGTGTGCTTGGAAGAGATAGTGTAGGGGGAGAGCTGTTAGTGATTTCAGGGACAGATGATAGTAAGTTTGCTGGCTAGTAATCTGCTTGATACTGCTCTGTATTGGAGGGGCAGAAGTCTGCAGGGATTTGAGGGACATTTTAGCTTAGGTAGCTTTGCTGGCTAGTAATCTACTGTTCTCTTTAAACAACTGCCATAACGTTGACCTTGTAGGCATTGTTTGCCCAGTTTTTTTGGACGCAGCCACTGAAGCACAGTTGCCAGAAAAAATATGCCATATAAATGCTGAAAATAGTCATTTTTCGCCATACGTTGACCTTGTAGACATTGTTTGCCCAGTTTTTTTGGACGCAGCCACTGAAGCACAGTTGCCAGAAAAATTATGCCATATAAATGCTGAAAATATAAATTTTTTTGGTTGCAGCCACTGAAGCACAGAGGCCAGAAAAATTATGCCATATAAATGCAGAAAATATGCATTTTTTTGGTCGCAGCCACTGAAGCACAGTTGACAGAAAAATTATGCCATATAAATGCTGAAAATATAAACTTTTTTGGTTGCAGCCACTGAAGCACAGAGGCCAGAAAAATTATGCCATATAAATGCAGAAAACATGCATTTTTTTGGTCGCAGCCACTGAAGCACAGTTGACAGAAAAATTATGCCATATAAATGCTGAAAATATAAATTTTTTTGGTTGCAGCCACTGAAGCACAGAGGCCAGAAAAATTATGCCATATAAATGCAGAAAATATGCATTTTTTGGTCGCAGCCACTGAAGCACAGTTGCCAGAAAAAATATGCCATATAAATGCTGAAAATAGTCATTTTTTGCCATATACGTTGAGTCAACGTATGGCAAAAAATGACTATTTTCAGCATTTATATGGCATATTTTTTCTGGCCTCTGTGCTTCAGTGGCTGCGGCCAAAAAAACTGGGCAAACAATGCCTACAAGGTCAACGTCGTTGACCTTGTAGGCATTGTTTGCCCAGTTTTTTTGGCCGCAGCCACTGAAGCACAGAGGCCAGAAAAAATATGCCATATAAATGCTGAAAATAGTCATTTTTTTGGTCGCAGCCACTGAAGCACAGTTGCCAGAAAAATTATGCCATATAAATGCTGAAAACATAAATTTTTTTGGTTGCAGCCACTGAAGCACAGAGGCCAGAAAAATTATGCCATATAAATGCAGAAAATATGCATTTTTTTGGTTGCAGCCACTGAAGCACAGAGGCCAGAAAAATTATGCCATATAAATGCAGAAAATATGCATTTTTTTGGATGCAGCCACTGAAGCACAGTTGCCAGAAAAAATATGCCATATAAATGCTGAAAATAGTCATTTTTTGCCATACGTTGACCTTGTAGACATTGTTTGCCCAGTTTTTTTGGTTGCAGCCACTGAAGCACAGAGGCCAGAAAAAATTAAACCAGTAGGGTTTGCACCCTAGTTTGTAACGGTGGCGGAGGGAGGAGGAGGACGCTAAAGGACAGCTGTGTGTGGAGTCATGAGGCTTGAAGAGAAGGACAGCTGCATAGAAGTCAGAACAAGTCTTCCGGCGTGCAGTAACCCTCCGAGATCCACCCCTCATTCATTTTAATAAAGGTCAGGTAATCGACACTTTTGTGACCTAGGCGAGTTCTCTTCTCAGTTACAATCCCTCCTGCTGCACTGAAGGTCCTTTCTGAGAGCACACTTGAGGCTGGGCAAGACAAGAGGTTCATGGCAAATTGTGACAGCTCTGGCCACAGATCAAGCCTGCGCACCCAGTAGTCCAGGGGTTCATCGCTCCTCAGAGTGTCGATATCTGCAGTTAATGCCAGGTAGTCCGCTACCTGCCGGTCGAGGCGTTCTTTGAGGGTGGATCCAGAAGGGTTGTGGCGCTGCCTTGGACAGAAAAACATTTGCATGTCTGACGTTACAGACTGGCCAAAGGGCTTTGTCCTTGCAGGTGTGCTCGTGGCAGGATTACTGGCACCTCTGCCCCTGGAATGTTGATGAGTTCCTGAAGTGACATCACCCTTAAAAGCATTGTACAACATGTTTTGCAGGCTGGTTTGTAAATGCCGCATCTTTTCGGACTTGTGGTATGTTGGTAACATTTCTGACACTTTATGCTTGTACCGAGGGTCTAGTAGCGTTGCGACCCAGTACAGGTCCTTCTCCTTAAGCCTCTTGATACGGGGGTCCTTCAACAGGCATGACAGCATGAAAGACCCCATTCTCACAAGGTTGGATGCAGAGCTATCCATCTCCGCTTCCTCATTATCAAGGACTGCATCATCCACGGTCTCCTCCCCCCAGCCACGTACAAGACCAGGGGTCCCCAAAAGGTCACCACTAGCCCCCTGGGAAGCCTGCTCCTGTTGGTCCTCCTCCTCCTCCTCCACAAAGCCACCTTCCTCCTCTGACTCCACTTCTGGCACCTCTCCCTGCGTTGCAGCAGGTGCCTGGGTTCGTTCTGGTGATTCCGACCAGAAATCGTGCGCTTCCAGCTCCTCGTCACGCTGGTCTACAGCCTCATCTGTCACTCGTCGCACGGCACGCTCCAGGAAGAAAGCGAAGGGTATTAGGTCGCTGATGGTGCCTTCGGTGCGACTGACCATATTTGTCACCTCTTCAAAAGGTCGCATGAGCCTGCAGGCATCGCGCATAAGCACCCAGTAACGGGGGAAAAAAATCCCCAGCTGTGCAGATCCAGTCCTACCACCCAGTTCAAAAAGGTACTCGTTGACGGCCCTTTGTTGTTGCAGCAGACGTTCCAACATAAGGAGCGTTGAATTCCAGCGAGTCTGGCTGTCAGAAATCAAACGCCTGACTGGCATGTTGTAGCGCTGCTGAATGTCAGCAAGGCGTGCCATGGCTGTGTAGGAACGTCTGAAATGGGCCGACACTTTTCTGGACTGGGTGAGAACGTCCTGGAATCCTGGGTACTTGGAGACAAAACGTTGGACTATTAAATTTAACACATGTGCCATGCAGGGCACATGTGTTAAATTGCCTAGTCTCAACGCTGCCAACAGATTGCTTCCATTGTCACACACCACTTTTCCGATCTGCAGTTGGTGTGGGGTCAGCCACCGATCGGCCTGTGACTGCAGAGATGACAGGAGTACAGATCCGGTATGGTTTTTGCTTTCCAGGCACGTCATCCCCAAGACAGCGTGACAACGGCGTACCTGGCACGTCGAATAGCCTAGGGGGAGCTGGGGGTGCACAGGTGTGGAGGAGGAGAAGGAGGACCCAGCAGCAGAGTAAGAAGAAGAAGAAGACGAGGTAGAGAGCGATGGAGGAGTAGAGGTGGTGGCAGAACCGCGTGCAATCCGTGGCGGTGACACCAACTCCACTGTTGTTGTTGAGCTACCCATTCCCTGCTTCCCAGCCATTACCAAGTTCACCCAGTGGGCAGTGTAGGTGACATACCTGCCCTGACCATGCTTGGAGGACCATGCGTCAGTAGTCATATGGACCTTTGGCCCAACACTAAGTGACAGAGATGCGGTAACTTGGCTCTGCACATGTTGGTACAGGTGTGGTATTCCCTTTTTAGAAAAAAAATTGCGGCTGGGTACCTTCCACTGCGGTGTCCCAATTGCTACAAATTTGCGGAAGGCCTCAGAGTCCACCAGCTGGTATGGTAAAAGCTGGCGGGCTAAGAGTGCAGACAAGCCAGCTGTCAGACGCCGGGCAAGGGGGTGACAGTCAGACATTGGCTTCTTACGCTCAAACATGGCCTTCACAGAAACTTGGCTGGTGGCAGATGACTGGGAATGGGAACAGGTGGTCAAGGTGGAAGGCGGAGTGGAGGGTGGTTCAGACGGGTCAAGGAGAGCAGAGGTAGAGCAGTAAGATGCTGGACCAGAAGGAGTGTGGCTTTTAGTTTGCCTGTTGCCTTTGAGGTGTTGCTCCCAAAGTGCTTTGTGCTTGCCGCTCATGTGCCTTCGCATAGAAGTTGTACCTATGTGGCTGTTGGGCTTACCAAGGCTCAGTTTCTGACTGCACTCATTGCAAATTACAATGCTTTTGTCAGAGGCACACACATTAAAAAAATCCCACACTGCTGACTTTTTGGAAGTGTGCGATCTGGCGGTAACAGTAGAAGTTGGCGGAGTTGGCGGTATTGGAGGCAATGGCGGGTGCGTTGGCCGGCTGAACACAGGTGCCGATACATGTTGTTGCCCTGCTGATCCCTGCGGGCTGTCCTCCCTGCTTCTTCTAAGTCTTATTCTCCTACTGCCTCTCTGACTCTCCGTCTCTCCATCTGAACTACCCTCCTCTTGCTCTCTTCTACTAGGCACCCACAAAACATCAATCTCCTCATCATCATTCTCCTCAGATGCATCAATTTCTTCTGACACATCACAGAAGGAAGCAGCAGCGGGGACCTCCTCCTCATCACTCATTATGTCCATCTCTATCGTGTTCTCTGCCAGAATTAAATCTGGTGTAAGGTCCTCATCTCCTTCATCTTCTTCTGGCAATAATGGTTGCGCATTACTCAGTTCAAGAAACTCATTGGAAAATAACTCCTCTGACCCCAGTGAAGAAGGGGCACCGGTGGTGGAGGAAGTGTTACGTGGGGTGGCCATAGCAGTGGAGGATGAGGAGGATGTTGTGGTAAAGTTAGAAACGGTAGAGGATGGGGTGTGCTGTGTAAGCCAGTCAACTACCTCTTCAGCATTTTGGGAGTTCAGGGTCATTGGCTTTTTAAAACTGGGCAATTTGCTAGGGCCACAGGATTGCATAGCAGCACGGCCCCTAGCACGGCCTCTGCGTGGCGGCCTGCCTTTGCCTGGCATTATTTTTAAAAAAACAACAACAACAACAAAAACTCAGTTGGTTTTTCTGGAAACGATAATACACACAGCTAGATGGCGGGTTGAAGAAAACACTGTGCAAATAATGCCTACAAAGTCAACGTATACACTACTACAGCGGTGGATACGGATTACGTAAAATATATGAATGCTGCTTGAAAAAAAGTAACTCAAGTGGTTTTTCTAGAGACGATAATATTATCAATATTTAGACAAAATGTGAACAAGCTCACACAGCTCGATGGCGGGTTGAAGAAAACACTGTGCAAATAATGCCTACAAGGCCAACGTATACACTACTACAGCGGTGGATACGGATTACGTAAAATATATGAATGCTGCTTGAAAAAAGTGACTCCGGTGTTTTTTCTGGAGACGGTAATATTATGGATATTTAGACAGAATGGGAACAAGGTCACACAGCTCGATGGCGGGTTGAAGAAAACAGTGTGCAAATAATGCCTACAAGGCCAACGTATACACTACTACAGCGGTGGATACGGATTACGTAAAATATATGAATGCTGCTTGAAAAAAGTGACTCCGGTGTTTTTTCTGGAGACGGTAATATTATGGATATTTAGACAGAATGGGAACAAGGTCACACAGCTCGATGGCGGGTTGAAGAAAACAGTGTGCAAATAATGCCTACAAGGTCAACGTATACACTACTACAGCGGTGGATACGGATTACGTAAAATATATGAATGCTGCTTGAAAAAAAGTAACTCAAGTGGTTTTTCTAGAGACGATAATATTATCAATATTTAGACAAAATGTGAACAAGCTCACACAGCTCGATGGCGGGTTGAAGAAAACAGTGTGCAAATAATGCCTACAAGGCCAACGTATACACTACTACAGCGGTGGATACGGATTACGTAAAATATATGAATGCTGCTTGAAAAAAGTGACTCCGGTGTTTTTTCTGGAGACGGTAATATTATGGATATTTAGACAGAATGGGAACAAGGTCACACAGCTCGATGGCGGGTTGAAGAAAACAGTGTGCAAATAATGCCTACAAGGCCAACGTATACACTACTACAGCGGTGGATACGGATTACGTAAAATATATGAATGCTGCTTGAAAAAAGTGACTCCGGTGTTTTTTCTGGAGACGGTAATATTATGGATATTTAGACAGAATGGGAACAAGGTCACACAGCTCGATGGCGGGTTGAAGAAAACAGTGTGCAAATAATGCCTACAAGGCCAACGTATACACTACTACAGCGGTGGATACGGATTACGTAAAATATATTATGGCTGCTTGAAAAAAGTGACTCCGGTGTTTTTTCTGGAGACGGTAATATTATGGATATTTAGACAGAATGGGAACAAGGTCACACAGCTCGATGGCGGGTTGAAGAAAACAGTGTGCAAATAATGCCTACAAGGCCAACGTATACACTACTACAGCGGTGGATACGGATTACGTAAAATATATTATGGCTGCTTGAAAAAAGTGACTCCGGTGTTTTTTCTGGAGACGGTAATATTATGGATATTTAGACAGAATGGGAACAAGGTCACACAGCTCGATGGCGGGTTGAAGAAAACAGTGTGCAAATAATGCCTACAGGGCAAATAATGCCTAAAAGGTCAACTTATACACTACTACAGCGGTAGTAAAATAAAAAAAAGTAAAATAAAAAAAAATGAATATTAAAAAAAAAAATTAAAGTTGGTGCTGCTGAACTACTAGGAGCAGCAGATTAGCACACCAGTCCCACTCCCCAACACTGCTAGACTAATAGCACTGGGCTCTTATAGTAGTAGTAGTAGTAGTAGTAGTAAAACAACAAAAAATAAATAAAAGCAGTCCTTACAAGGACTACTGTTATTGCAGCAGTCAGCAGATGAGATCAGAAGCAGGACAGCTGCCCACTGCAGCTACATACAGAGCACTGCAGTAGAAGGTAGATTACTAGCCAGCAAAGCTACCTAAGCTTAAATGTCCCTCAAACCCCTGCAGACTTCTGTCCCTCCAATAACAGAGCAGTATCAAAACGATTACTAGCCAGCAAACTTTCAACTGTCCCTGAAATCACTAACAGGCAGCAGCTCTCTCCCTACACTATCTCTTCAGCACACACAGGCAGAGTGAAAAAACGCTGCAGGGCTTCGGTTTTTATAGGGAAGGGGAGTGGTCCAGGGGAGAGCTTCCTGATTGGCTGCCATGTACCTGCTGGTCTGGGGTGAGAGGGCAAAAAAAAGCGCCAACAATGGCGAACCCAAAATGGCGAACGTCGCGCGACGTTCGCGAACTTCCGGCGAGCGCGAACACCCGATGTTCGCGCGAACAAGTTCGCCGGCGAACAGTTCGCGACATCTCTAGTTATGAGCTGGACTGGTTAGTGTGTGTTGCTTTGGAAATTGAAAAAAAAAACAAAAAACAATTCTTTGCTCCATCTGTATTAGCTGATTAGTATATCATAGGCAAACCCAATTAAGTTCTAAACCATGCTGATCACATGCATTATTAATAAAACATCTCATGGGAATATTGTTTTGTTTGAACTGATGTACCAGGAGATGGTTAAATTGGCCAAATTGATGTAACTCAATAATAAGTCAATGAAAATTATTTAATAAGAAGCATCTGCTCAATTCAGATTAAGGGGCATCAGAGCCTTCATCACTGCATGCACGTAATAACCACTTCACTACCAGATATTTTGTTATTTAGGACTAGAGGATTATTTTCTGTGTGTTGGTTTAATGTTGATCCCATTAAAGGAGTGAGATGAAAACAACTGCTGGGAGGCTGCAGTAACTGCACTACACCATACACTTCTGCTATTGAATGCCCGATGGCCTTTTTAAGGTACCAGTGGTCTTAGGGCTAATATCTCATGGTTGGGCCCCTGTGGCCTCCCCAAGAAGTTTGTAGTAGGACTACCCTTAGACAGGTGAGTTTGAATATAATAAGGCAGGGCATTAATAAATAGTCAGTGATGTCTATCTGAGACCTGGGCAATTGCCCATTTATTTTAAAAACTAGGGCCCATGCAAAAGTTCTGCAGTAAAAAAAACTATGGAACACTGCTTTAATTCGATCCTGTCACCAAGACATAAAAAGCTGTATAACAAAAGTCAGCTTAAAATTAAACATAAAACCTAAATTCTATGTATTATTAAAACATCCATACCAGTTATAAACTTGTTCAAAAGTCTCAGCTGTCAATCATATATTGCCTACCCCTCCTCTATGCCTCAGGCATAGAGACGGAGCAGGCAGGGGTGCTTCGCCAATGAGGCGAGTTGAGGCTGTCGCCTCAGACGGCAGCGCCCTACTAGGTACCAGGGGCAGCAAAAATGCTGCTCCTGGTACTTTAAGAGCAAATTTCTGGGGGAGGGGGGGCTGCAGCAACTGCTGCTGCCTCAGGCAGCAGAGGGGCTAGGATCGCCCCTGGGGGCAGGCAATTAATTTCTCTGTCCATTCTGCACTTTCTAGATGTCACTGCACTCTTCACATTCCCCCATCTCTCCTCACCATATTACTGTGTAACCAGTGCATGGATATCAGGTGCCGCATTCATAACAAGATTTCAGCATGAAGCACAAGACGCAAGGAGGTGAGGCATTACATAAGGGTGGTAGAGCTATGATGTCACAGACTGCTCACAAACAGATCTGGGAAGAGAAAGGAATGTTTCTGGCATATTGGGGGATTAAAGGGGATCTATCGCGAAAATGAAGAATCTTTCTAAATACAATCAATTCAATATTCTGTACTGTTTATGAAATAACCAAGTTACTCGTCACTGTCCCACACTCAGCAACCTATCTCTCTTTCTTTTATCTTCATGCAGTAGGCGGAGTCGTTTTTTGACTGACAGTTTTTTGATTGTCTAATTAATACGTCCTTTGGGGGTTGCCTAGAATATGTATTAGAAGTCACACTTTTCAAACAACTGTCTCTGATAGAAAACAGAGGCATGCAATATTTGAAGAATTCCATTGTATACTACAGAATGTATCTGTTATCTGTTAGGTAACCTGTGCCTTTTCTTCTTTTTCCAGCTTGAATGGCTGCCCCCGTGGCTACAAAGCAGCTTGTATATATAAACTATATTGGTGTTTCTGCCAATGCAGGGCAACACTACATTTTTTGGTGTTACTGTTCCTATAAGGTACTATTTGGCAGGAAATTATGTTAATGGTCATTATACATGTAATCTGTTATTAATGTGTCAAATATGTACTGTAAGCAGTGGAAACTGTGTAATCTTTGTTGTGTAAAGAATTTATTATAATCCTTAAAGGGGAACTCCGGCTTCCAAACCAAAATTTGATAAAGAGGCCCACATAACATAGAAGCCCCTTACTGTATATACCCATCACATATACATATTACTTGTTAAAAGATAAGATGCATTCAGTTTATTAGTTTTACTAGTCCTGTTGCAACAGAACCATTTAACAGTAGGACTTTTCTGGCTTCTGTTTGATATATGTGTCCAGGGAATTTATTTTAACCTCTAAACCAGTTAATGATTCCAATGAACCAAATTCCACTGGTCATTTTAGTGTTTGTATTGAAACATTCCCATCACAACACCTTCTTATAAATACACAACCTTGTTAATTTTTCAAGTTAACACTTAATAAAACAGATTAATAAATAACAGTAAAGTGTTATACTGTTTTGTTAGGACATTCTGTTGACATTTTTCAGTTTGTTACAGCTCTTTGGAACTGTGCACTGTCCTTCCCTTAAAACTGAATGCTGCACTTTTTAGCCTTCCCAGTTAAGGATAACTTACCATTCTAGACTTCTAGAGAAAGAGCTACTACATGACTTACATAAATCACCACTTTGATACTTATAAAGTCGTGAACAAGTGATCTATTTATTCACCTTGATCCACGGGGAGTCAAATACTAGAAAGCTACACATTTATGAAGAATTTGTCTTCAGACACCAAGCCACTTCAGTTCATTCATACTAGCATTTTAAGATTTACAGTATATATACAGGACCCACGATCAATATTCAGCATGTGATCTATTTTTGACATGTAATTGTTATCTTCCCATCCATCAGATTGTATACAGTACTTAGAGACTGTGTTTTACTTACCGGTATGTTTACTGTTAAATATTATGGGTATGGCACCCCTTCAGAACTCACGCTTTCACTAGTGACTCAGCACAATGTAAAATAATATTCTTATGTATCTGTACTTATGTGTTATATGTGCAACACCTTCATTACTTCCTTTGCAGCCATCCTATTATCACCAATGCTCTCCCTGGCTGACGTCTTCAGGCCCAAGCATGTTAGCACTGTGCTTGCTGAATGCTTATACTACATATATAGGGAGGGAAATGTACAGTATATGATATATATATATATATATATATATATATATATATATAGACAAATACAAGATTCCTCTGCAGAGGAATCTTGTATTTGTCTATATGTATTTTGTGGTCACACCCTCATTGCTCCCCCGCCTAATGATTTTAAAAACTAGTGGTGAGCACAACTTTCCCTTGTTTGTTATATATATATATATATATATATATATACATATATGTAATCAATAAAGTGTCCAACAGTACCAGCACTCAAAACAATACTAAGCCAGTGGTGCACGATCAAAGATGAGGTAAATAGCAAATGGAGGATCAGCGCACACTATAGTTGAAGTGAAAAGGTGATTTATTTTCATATAATGTTACATGTTAATCTGACGTTTCGGTCCCTCCTTGGGACCTTTCTCAAGGATATAATGTGTAAACAGATTTCTACAATCAGTGGTAGTCTCATCACATGGTCTTGATCTCAGTAGATTCTCTGTGCACTGTTTGCTATATTATCTTCCTCTTTTTACAATTATATTTAATCTGTTACTAAAGGTCTACTGATTAAACTGATTGAACATATTTGAACTACATTATATAGTTAGAATCATGTGCCAGAAGGATGATTGCAACTTCGTGTTGCTTTGCAACTATCCTTCTGTGGGATTAACATTTCCAGTCTACACATAAGGGGTCTAATTATTCTGCTGTGTAAAACATTGGAGAAACAACTCACCGGTGATGTTGCCCATAGCAAAGATCTTATTGGTTCCTAAGGGCAACATCACGGTGATGTTTTTCTCCAATGTTTTAAATGGCATAATAAATATGCCCCATATATTTTGGCATTTTACTTTCTGTGTCTATTTTATTCAAGTGCACACCAATGATCTATTATTCTTTCATTAGCTCAACACACGTTTAGGAAATATGGCAAGCTTTGACGTTAATAAATTATTGGTAGTTCAAAGTTTTTCACTCGTGATGTTGTCATACAAATCAAGGGAAATTGTTAAGAAAAACTTGTGATAGAGCAGTTTCTCTAAGTTTTTAAGGTAAAGATGCCCAACTGTAGTCTCTTTTATTGTGCAACCTAATAACATTTTTGCCTAGTTATATTCATAAAACAGATAGGACGATCCTTCCATTAACTTAAGTATACAACTGTCAGTGATCAGAGTTTTTGCCTCATACTAATAAAACATACAAAGTAAATATTTAGAAATGAAGATAAGTATCTATGAGTGAATTGGTTCTTTTTATTTCATCTAAAAGAGCAATTAGGTCACAATGCAGAAAGCAGAGACGTCTCAGAATAGAGCCATCAAGCAGAAACAAGCACCTCACACTGATCCATAGTCACTTATAACTAAATTAAAACCAAATTCCAGTATTAATTCAACTGTAATAATGACTGTAATTTAAAATTAAGCACTTGCCACTGATAATCATTCTTTGGGAAGAAAAGATATCTGTTGGAGAGAGGATCTTCAGCTGGGCTCATTAGGGAATTTGCTGGAATTCACAAGCAATTTAAGATTAGCTGATGGCTTGAATTGTGATAGAGATTTAGTTTGCAGGCTACAACCGAAAGGGGAAATTGAAAAAAAACATTTACACAAATCAAGGTGAAACAGAAAATATAAGAATGCTCTCAACTGTATTTCAGATGGACAGAGAAGAGTGTAAGCTGAGAGCAAGTGGGCAACTTGGTGATTAAGATTCAGATGATCACAGACTTGTATTTAAAGATTGTATTTAAAGAAAGCATAACAAATTATGTGTGTGTGTGTATATATATATATATATATGTATATATATATATATATATATATATATATATATATATATATATATATATATGTATATATATATATACTGTATATTAAATATTTAAATATAGATATTTATATTGTGGTTCTTAACTGAAATGACAGTAATGTTAATACCCTCAGGGTAACGTCATTCAGGGATAAGCCTGGGTTTTATTCACTGCAGGGTTTTATCAAAAGACAATGTACTGTTCAATTTCTTATTTAACACAGACCAATTAAAAAATTAAGGTTTTTTTCTAAAAATAGAACAGACCAGTCCTGCTCTCATGCTTGACTATTCTTATTGCTGGCTGCCATGATCTTTGCCTGATATTCGACTAAGAGATTCTTTAACTCTTTGCAAACTGCATATTGGAATTTGTCTGCTCTCCTGAGTATTCAGGAGTATTTTGAAGTTGAACAACAACTTCAAAAAGTCTAAGTGGTGCTAACAGTACCCTAGCTTATGATACACTGAATGGAGCCTGTGTGCTGAGTAATTATTGGGTTTAATAAAGAAAACACACACACAGACCTCTGCAGGTAATTGAAAATGGGCAGACAGCAAAAACAAGTATTTGAACCAGGCCGAGGGTTAAGGGTGGGCAGCAGTCAAACATAAACCAGGATACAGGCCAAAGGTCAGGACAGGCAGAGACCATGCAAAGTCAGTTAACAGGCAGAAGTCAAAACCGGGAGATCAGGTACCAGAGAGAACAGGACAGGAACAGGACTGGAACATGGTTACTGGAACAGGATCAGGGTCAGGAACAAAAGCAGGAGCATGGTCAGAGAATCAGGAAAGCTCCTCAGGAACTCGGGCTTGGAATTGGCAGGAAGGTTAATGACACAGTCTTAAAAAGCCTGCTATCAGTGGCAGGAATACAACAGGCCCCTGGTTTAAAAGCAGGGAGTTCCTGATATATTCAGGCATTTCACTGCTCTCCAAAATGATACAACAGTGTTCCGCAAAACTTTTTGGTTCCTTATGTCCTGTACAGTGAACTTACACACAGTCCCTTTGCTTTTTCACAGTTGTTGGCTCATCAACCCAAGCTCAGTATTGGCTGTTCCAACTTCACACACACAGCTTTATGTAACAATCTCTTTATCAGGAACCTTGTTCAGCAGTAGTGCCTTTGGACGCACAGGTGGACCCTGTGTGTTCTGGTGTTCACCGACGCCCTTTGGCCAACAAGGAAGTGCAAAACAAGTCCGAAAGTGAGGTACCGGCAGGGAACTAGAGAAGACGTAGTCAAAGTCAGGCGAAGAGTTCAAGGCAGGCGGCAGAAATCGTAGTCAAGGGTCGGGCAGAAGTCAACCAGGAATTCACAAACAAACGTTTTGGCAGGAACAATAAAACTGGAACCAGCTTTGGCACAGAATTCAGTGCCTATTCGTGACGTCATGATGCTCAGCATCACTAGGAGAGAGACGCGCCGGGAGGTAAGAGAGAAGAGTAATCTCCCAACGTGTCTCACACTTTATCTCACATAATATTCTGGGAAACATATATCTTTATCTTCCCTAGAATCTTCTCAGCCACAATGTCACTATACTAATCATGTGGGTGACTTGTTTGCTTTTATCTGCCAAATAAATATGGGGGAGGGTAACAAGTCAGACAGCAATAATGGCCATTTAGATTCTGCTTACAAGAACTTAAAGGGATACTGTCATGGAAAAACATGTTTTTTTCAAAGCGCATCAGTTAATAGGCTCCCAATGACTGAACATATACAATGTAGATAGAGATAACTGAAAGTATTGTATTTGAAAAATAAGGAGCACAGAAATACAGTGTAAAGAATTCCTTAAAATCTAGACATAACCCCAGCAGTCGTTGCACGTGGTAATAAAAGCAATTTCAGATTTTTTTTATCTTCCTGCTGAGGTTTGTATCTTTTTTAATTCACACAAACTAGGTTATGAGGTATATGTTTCATTTAATCACAATAAATGCAGGTTTGACATTCAATTTTATAGCAAAGATGGAAAAAAAACTGAAAGCTGATAAGTAATTGCTGGCCTGGCCTTTCTGTCCATATATCCCATCTGTAAGTGAGACTGACAAAATAATGCTTTGGCCTACAGAAAACAATGGCTCAGTAGGTTTCTAGGGCAGGAGGATAATTATCAGAACTGGAGTCTGTTAAGAAATACTGTAGCCATGAGATTGTAATTCTCACTTACAGAAAGGATCTGCATCAGCAATAGCCTTCTGTGATTGCAATTAACCACTTCACTGCCACAGCAATCTGTCTTTGGAACAAATGGCACCCTATTCCTCTACCTCCCATCATCAAAAGTGTAAATAGGTTGTTTGGCCTCCCAAAGAGTCAGACAAGATGCTAACCTAACAATTGAATATTTATAAATGAAGAAAGAGTTATAATTACGTTACAACTTGTGAATAAAATATTTTTTTGGGGGGAGCATGTTGGGCAACTTTAGTTTGGGTTTGGATGCTTAAACCATACTTATGTGCCAGCACATTTTGATTGGCTGCAAGTAACTAATAGGATTCTGTATATGAAAAACAAGTTGGTTTAGAGAGCATGTATTATTTTTCTCTTATAATGTGCTATGAATTGGAAGGATAATTTTAGCTATCTTCAACATAAAGCTGCGCAAATATTAGACTGGTGCTGTTCTGTTGCACCACAAGAAAAAGTTCTGATTTTAAAAGATGCTGAGAATCTGTACTGCAAAGAATAAGGTTGTCAGGAGATTGGGGGCCCATGGTTTTCATATTAGTGGTTGATGAAGGTTACAAGGGAAGCTGAGAACATAGACAGGCAGGTACATGAGCCAAATTTAGCAGAACAAATAGAAAATCAAGCACTGATGCAGCCATGGGGTAGACACATGCAGCGTTGTGCCAGAATGTCAGGGGCCTACTGGGGCTACCACCTTGCCATGGAGACCCAATATGTTTACAAATCCCTCAACCATACCCCTTCCCTTAACACATGCTACTTATGATCTGCACCCTGTAGTTTCTTTCCCTTGCTGCTGCCTGAATCAGCCACATCCCTATTTCCCGGCAGGATATGCCAGGTCTGGGCCAGCAGTGCCCACCAACAAGCCCTTTAGTTCAAATTGCTTATGTCTAATGAGTGGCAAACCTGCTCGGAACACTACACAATATTTACAAACATGGGATGCATGGTTTGAATATGGTGGCAGCAAAATATCCTTGCCATATATCCTGTAGCCTCACTGCTCCCGTCTGTCTTAAAGATAGTGCTCCACTAGCTATAGTGTAATGTATTGCAATGCAATAACAAAGGTGCACAGTGTAATTCATAACAGTGTGGGGTCTATATTGCTAAATCCATAGGGCTAGATATTGGAGCAAAACAATGGTGGAAATCTATATTATGGTCAAACCCTACTTCTCTCTGCTTTTACCCTCCACAGTTCCTTTTCTCTCTCCTTCCCTTTTTCCTCTTCCCCTTTCAATCTTCATTTACCCCTTCTTTGCCTCTTCCAATTCCACATCCACAGTTGCCCTGCGGACTCCATTTAGTCCTATAGTCTTTGTTTTCATTAAGGCCGCTCCTGCACTTCTGCATAGCTCAGCCAACCACCTGTTTGTTCAGTCTAAAAATTATAAACCCTGAAGCTACTGCCACCATCAGCAATGTGGACTTGCTCCTTCAAAATCATGCCAATTGAATGCCAAATGCCAGAAGTGAGAAAATTTTAGCACAAAGTTACAAAGTTTTAGAACTGTGCTGCAATTGTGTCAGGCTCATCACAAATTATTGGGTAAAACATTGCATTGTGGGTAAAAACCATGTTGATTATATCCAAAACAACACTTTTCAAACTGTACTTGTGGTAAGTAAATGTCCCTTGCTTACCAAAGCAGGACGAATGCAGAAAAGTATGAGAAGCAAAAGATGGGATTTTGCTAAGCTGTTCACTTGAACAGATCCCGAGTTCTAGAAGTGATCCCAAAATTTTTTTAGACATGTTATGTTCTGATTGGACTATACACATTACTTGCAAGCTGAAGGGTGGGGTTTTCAATTTTATATGCTAAATTATCATAATGAGTCACTCCTTATATTGTCTGCACTATGGTCATTTTTGTATGCTTGATAAAGGGGTTCGCCCCGAAACGTTGCACATTCGCACAAAATAAATAGCAAGGGGTCACCCTGCATTTCAGTTGCCTTGAGTGCCAGTGTATTTCTATTCTACTGATATATTGGGGGTTGCTGTACTCCCTACATTGTGCTCCAGGCGTTCTCACAACAAGAGGTTTCAAGAATGTACACTGCCTCACCTTCTTCTACCCAAAATCTGAGCCATTGGGTATACAGTGACAAGCCCTCAATATTGTGACTGCCCTGTGGAAATTGGGACAGCTGCAGCTGGAAATCAGTGTTGATCATAAATACCATTTGCCATTATTTGTGAAAGCTGTCAAAAGCCACACTGGGGCAAACACCCCATTCTACTGCAAAGCCTTTGTGCCCTTCAGATGGAGCAAACTTTGGTACATCTGCTCCACACAATGAATGCACACCATTTTTTATGATGTCAATGAGAAAGGTCCTGCTGCTGGAGGTCACTATCTGACAATGTGACGAGTCAACTGGAGTCAAGCCCAAAATCAAAACAGCTCTTATTATTAGTCCTATTATTGGAACTGGGCTTTAACTGGGACATTCAGACATTACTCCCCCTCCGTTTTAGTCACTTATTTCTGGGGGCAACGTATGAGAATATATAGGGGATAAAAAAGAAAACTGTAAGTTGAAATCGGTATTTGAAGGCAAATGAGACTATGGAAAATGTTCCTTTGCACTAAGTTTTATTAGAACACAGATGTGCCCAGCTTAGCAGTGGAAGCCAACGGAGTCTCTAATGCAGTGAAGCAGTTTATCAATAAGTGATGGCAGGCCTTTTTCCTTTCAGGTTAACAGCTGTCACAAAGAATTACCTCAATGTCAATGACAGCCTCACCCAGAACCAGCTCAGGGCATCAGCAGTGTCCCTACTGTGGCCCACAGCTTGCAGTGTGACAGCCCTGGGGGTTTCCCTACTGCATGCAGAACCCAAACTGTGATTAATCAGCTTCTAAATGTTTCCTTGATTTGCCATCAAAAACATTGAAAATGACAGTTTGTACACAGAGCTGCATTTCATCTAGTCTAGTGGCAAATATGCAATTCTTTTATTGATGGGGGATGGGCTGGGGCAATAAATCTAGAATAAATGTAATCATTCAATAGACATAATATATAAAGTATATTGATATATATTAAAGGGGATGTTCACCTTTAAGTTACCTTTTAGTATGATGTAGAGAGTGATATTCTGAGACAATTTGCAATTGGTTTTCATTTTTTTATTATTTGTGGTTTTTGAGTTTTTTTTAGGTTTTTATTCAGTAGCTCTTCAGTTTTACTGCAATCCGGTTGCTAGGGTCTTAATTACCCTAGCAACCATGCATTGATTTGTATAAGAGACTGGAATATGAATAGGAGAGGCCTGAATAGAAAGACGAGTAAGAAAAAGTAGTAATAACAATATATTTGTAGCCTTTTGAAAGCTGGAAAGAGATTTAAGAATAATGCAAATCATTTAAAAACGATAAAAAATAAACAATGAATACCAATTTAAAAGTTGCTGACAATAAGCCATTCTATAACATACTAAAAGTTAACTTAAACTTGAACCACCCCTTATAATATATTAGTATTAGCATTAATATATTAATATTAGTATTCAATATTAATATATATATATATATACACAAGTATATTGTTTTTATTATATAATATATTTCAGCTTAAAGTCACAGTTCACAATTTCACTCATCGGTAATATTCACAGCTCAACAAAAGAGGCCCCATTTACAAATGACTTTATATGCTGACCACTTGCACCCAGACTTTCTGCCACTGCTTTTGCACCCTCGGGCAGATTACATGTGTTGTGAAAGTGGCAAGATTAGCTCTGTCAGGTACAAGAGAGAGAGTACCCAATGCTTCCATAGGCAGGAGGTAAGTACAGGAACTCCCAGTGCATTGCATCTCTCAGTGCTTTGGCTTTGCTAACAAAACAATTGTAAAAACTGTGCTAATAATTCTATCGAGATGTTTGTAGTTACAATAACTGTAATGACAGTTTTAAATATATATATTTATGCGATGTAGGGAAATGTTCCAAACCTACTGCTTTCCAATAATAAACTCTCATATATGGTTATTTCTATTTTGCTGCTAAATGGAGCTTTCGGCACAGGAGCTCTCTTTGATAGCTGCTGAGCCTGTGGCCAATGAAATGATTGAATGGGGAATAATGAATATGCAATTAGAGTGAAGTGACTGAGTGAGACAGATAGTACGAGTATCTGCTTTCCTCCAGCTGTTAGTACAACTCTATAATCCCAGAGACACATGAATGGTATGCATAGCAACAATTTATTGGAGATGCAACTTGCATATTCAAATAATCTGTGGACCACAAGCTTAATAGACCTAACGAGGTACTTTGCCAAAACTACTATTAGTGGCATAAAACCGCTAATATATTTAAAACAAATTACAGTGAAAAAGTGCTCAGAAGTGCTGTTAGTTTACTACATTTACTACACAACATCCCTACTGCTGTTTCTGAACTACAGCTAGAAATATCCTTTAAAGTCATTGATGTTCACAGATATCTTTCCTGGAGCATATTTAACTTTTTCAGTATTTTTTATTTATGCGTTTTAATCTTAAACATAGAAACAGGTAGGAAAAAAAAGTAGAAACAGTGAGGTCAGGATTTAAATCACATCTGGCAAATACAAAAATGTTGTAAGTAGTATAGGTCACATACCTTCAAATGGAAGTGAATGGAAGTTTATATACATTTAGTTTTCTAGGGATGGGCGGTTGAGCACAGATGTGTTACTCAAAAATATCAATCAACCTTGGTCTCGGGGTTGGCATGTTTGTCAAATTCCTGGGGCATCTTCAGGCATCAAAGGTTAATTTGACCAGGGGGAGAACATTGTTAACCAGCGAGATTCAGCATGGGCTGACGTTCACTTAATCATCAGGAGTTATTTTGCATAGAAGAACAAGGCCAAAGCTAAGAACCTGGTTCTAAGTAGCGTTATACATTAATCTACTAGGCCTAACAGTCAAATGTACAGGGAACAGGGATCAGGGAATGCTAATCCGTTAATCATATAGTCTATCACACCTTTCCAAAAAGTAGCAATTTGGGGGACATGTTCAGACTATGCGGTGGAAGGCAGCTCCTCCCCCAAATTTAGGACGAGAATATGTCACTTCATTTTAAACATAAAGATGGTATAATTTATTAAACATATATAAGACATATCATACGAGTACAAAGCATTTGGAACTGGGAAATCCTGTGGAGTTCAAGGGCAGGTCTAATGTTGACAAACTACCGTAAAGAACTAATGTATCACATTTATACAAACTCGTTATATATCATATTATTCCAATGTTAACATATTATTTGTTAAGCATCTCAAAAATGCTTAAGGCATTTAAGGGGGGATGTAATATGTTTCACTAGCGCAAAAAATGTTTGTAAAGACCCTTGCGAATGTTAGCAACCATGTTTGCGCAATTTTTGACTGATAAGAGACCTCAACTTCCTCACAAAGTTTGCGACCAAATTGCTTTTACGAATGTTTGCAGTGTATGTACTAAAATTTCACAATCGCAAACCATTTTTAGAGACAAAATATTTCAGAAAAATGCAGAGCAGGTGTTAAAGGTTCGCAATGTGCAATTAAGATGCGCAATGCAATACAAGCT
This sequence comes from Xenopus laevis, assembly GCF_017654675.1. Classification (NCBI taxonomy): domain Eukaryota; kingdom Metazoa; phylum Chordata; class Amphibia; order Anura; family Pipidae; genus Xenopus; species Xenopus laevis. The sequence continues at coordinate 78,202,896 of NC_054388.1, forward strand.
TAACGAAGAATATTACATTGCGACAGGTACATTTTCATTTGCAAAGTTTTACTCTTTGCAAATTTTATCACATTTTCCCCTAAGTAAATTTTCCCACTAAATCAAGTTGTAGCTTCCATTTACACACCATGGTCCTGTCCTAAAGTCCTTATATTTTGGTAAGAGTGTATATTTGTATACACTGTGTAGAGAGGAGGTCTGGAAACAGGTATGGACTCGTAAACAAATGGAGACGTGAGCTCCCTGTTAAAAAAAACAACAAATGAACAATTGAAGCACAAAATGACAGGTCTACACACAGCTTTCCCTTAGCACTGTTATTTATTTAGCAAACATAGTAGAAGTTCTGCATTAATGAGCATTCCTATTAGGCCTCTACTTATGGAACCCCGGCAGCTGCTGATTCTGCTTTGGCTATTGGTATTACTCTACCTGTATACATCCCACAATGCAACCAGGATGCCAAATATTTGAAGGAAGCATACCAGAAATTGAAGAAAGTGAATGAACATGACCTAAAATATTAAAAATATATATTAAATATATATTAAAAGGCACTGCAGGGGGAGGTGACCAAGTGTTAACTTGGAATCACATTTATCAATTTGTGCTGCAATTTTGATTTTCTAAGCAAACAGTAAAGTGCAGGTAAATGCTATTTTATCAGCTGGATAACATTCTCCTTTAGAACGCATCTAAGTCAGTTATAGGTTCTCTCTAGAGTTTTGTGTCACCCTCTAGCCCACACCAACTGTGTGCTTATCATACAGAAATGTAGGAAGTTTTTTTCTCCTTCCATGTAGTTTTCGTTAAAACTTTTATGAGTGCTTTGGGAACTCCTGCTATCTATCATAGATCTTATTTTTTTTATCTCTAGAGCAACTCATATTTACATACCTACCCTTTCTCTGAGTATGCCTTATATATTGGGGCCAATTACAAGCTCTTTGTGTAGTCCCCAATACTAGTAGGTCCATATATCTCTCTAGGGGGACTGTAGAATAGTTGTCTAAAAGAGACAGAGGAGTCCATTGGTTCCAAAGCCCTACAATACTAAAGCCATAATTGCTAGCTATTCGTTATCTCTTGAAAATCATTTAGATAGCTAAGTCCTAGCATTGGCCAGGCTTATGGTAGAGCAGCTGATCACAAACCTTTTACACATTTCTTCTCTGCATGTGAAATATGCACAGCTTGTAACTAATATCAGAAAGGATGTGGCTTTCTGGTAAGGGCTTGTTCCAGGGGACCACCATGAACTCACTTCAGATTTGGTTTGGAGCTATTTTTAAGAATTCTTAGATTGATGAATAATTGTAGAGTGATGTGGCTTGTGCTTCTCAGAAATGAAACAAGAAAAAAAGCATTGCAAGCAATAGGCTAATAACAGTAGCCTTTTCGGGTAATTATACATTATGGTGCAGTGTGTGGGGGGGGGGGAATGTACACATGTAGGCAAAATTAAGGGCTGATGCAAATAATGTATAATTTCAGTAAGGCATTGCATAAATGTGTCAGCACTTTATAACACAGATAATACTACTACTAATAATATGTAGCAGAATCTGCCTAGGGTAACCACTTCACCACTTTAAAATAATACATGTCAAATCCACATTATTCATGGATACTTCATTTAAGCAGGTTGCAGACTGCAGCAGTATCTAAATGAAATGTTCAGGTTCCATTCAGTTCATAGGTCCCATTGTGAATTGCACACATTTTGGGTTGAGGTCATATATACAAATGACCTCAGCATATGACAAAGGATGATGCTATATATTCAGCTGTACAGAAGTACTATATATACTGCTTGCTGCTTACTGATATGCCAACTGGTTGTGCTTCGAGGCTCATGATATGCATTTACAATATTAAACACCAGAGGTCATTTATGCACTTGGTGCTAGGCCTGGTTCCAACACAACTACAAATCTTGGCAAAAGACTGAGTGACATCAGCTTTGAACTATGAATAACTACTACACTGACACCAAATGCAGCAATGGTCATATTGTACGTCAGCTCTTGAGCGAGCCAAAGCTAGTAGTGAACTGATGCATGAAAAAACCCTGTAACATGGTAGCGCTACCCTACTGTCAGAAGTTTATAAACAGAAATAGTAAATACCCTTTTAACTTTGAATTGTCACCTCCTCTGATAATTTCAAGCTGTAGGACAGCTCGTGGAGCTAACAATTAAATTAGTTTAGGCTATATCAAACTGTATTTTACTATTATCTGGGGATTATTGCAGAGCTCAATAAATTTCATGTTAGAACATAAGGAAGTAATTTACTGCAGTATCTACTAAGATAAATCCCTGATAGGATGCAGACAGAAAAGGACATTGCAAAGCAGAAGTTTACTAATACACATCTGAGATAGTAATTCAATTGTTTATCAACCAAGTTCTTATTCCTATACCCATTCAGGTATAGGATCGTTGTCCTTTGTACTGTATATCATGAGTCATGTTCTGTTCTATAATGATGTCTAGTCTAGTATGAAGAAACTTCTGTAGGAAGGAAATAATAGTAATCACATGACTACACTGAAATACGGTTTTCCATGCCAGCAAGAGTGACCATTTCAATGTATTTATTTAACAGTAGGAAAGCAAATATCCTTTTATGCAATTTGTAGCGGAAGTAAATCTTTTACACATAGTAATAAAGTGTTAGGATGTACAAATATAATTATAGAAGGTGTGCTAGAGCATAACCTGGGCGTTTTCCTGCTTTGATAAAGTGACTGCTGTTTTTTGAATATTATATCCACTTTCTACATAACACTACATAAATGACACCTAAAGTAAAATATTTCTGGCACAAACAGACCTTTAAAGGCAGAAAAGAGGGTCAGAAACAAATGTAACAACTCACCACATTAAAAGGAGAAGCCCAGGTGCAGTGGCCAGAACCTTCATCGAGGGGAGTGGATCAAAGCGAATATTTACTGAGCAGGCACTCTAAAAAAAAGGCCTCTTCCACCAGGTGAATGAAAGCAAGTGCAGAGATTTATTTATGTCATAAGTATGTTGCCTTACGCGTTTCATATTACAAACACTTAGGGGCACATTTACTATGGGTCGAATATCGAGGGTTAATTAACCCTCGATATTTGACCATCAAAGTTAAATCCTTCGACTTTTCGAAAGATTTTAATCCATCGATCGAACGATTTTCCTTCGATCAGAAATTGCTAGGAAAGCCTATGGGGACCTTCCCCATAGGCTAACATTGGTGCTCGGTAAGTTTTAGGTGGCGAAGTAGGTGGTCGAAGTTTTTTTTAAAGAGACAGTACTTCGACTATCGAATGGTCTAATAGTCTAACGATTTTTAGTTCGAATCGTTCGAAGTTCGAAGTCGTAGTCGAAGGTCGAAGTAACCAAAAAAATACTTCGAAATTCGAAGTATTTTTCATTCTAATCCTTCACTCGAGCTAAGTAAATGTGCCCCCAAGTCATAGGCTAACTTTACAGAGCTCTAAACACATATGTATAAATACATAGTATTTTACATAGTATGTAAAAGGGAGTGCTCCAATCAAAAAACACTTTAAATCAGTGAATCACATAAGAGTATATATCAACCAATCAGGTTTTAAAACACACATATTGCACAGAACTACGGCCAGGCCCACCAATGACATAATGGAAGCCATGTTTAAAAACATAATAGACCTTTAACTTGATTTGTTCTAATTTATTTTATGTTAGCCTTTTCACTGGAAGCCAGGGAACAAATTTAAAGGGCTCATTTATTGGTGCACTTGGTACTTATGTCCAAACATACCCCTTGCACTTAAAATTATTTGCACCAAACATCAATTGGTCCACTTTTGAGTAATGATGAAACAACTGCAAGTAAGCCTACTGGGGACCTACAGTACACTGGACCTACAGCCACCCTGAACATGGAGATAATTCCAGAGTCCCCAGTGTAAGCTGTAGCAATAGGTACAGGAGAGTTGCACCTAAAATATTGCTTGCTAATGTCATATAAATTGCATGGCTGCAATTATGCTGGAATTTTGAAAAAAAGAACACTTCCTTGTTGGTAAAAAAAAAACAGGGCAAAGTGTGCCTAAAATTGCACTTTACACATTGCACTTGCAGCCATAAATTACCCCTTATGTCCTGCAGGTGAGGAAGTAAAAACAGCAAATATGCTAAAAATTCCATCAGTTCAAAGTAATCAGATTGTTTCAATGTGCGGGGATATAAACTATTATTTGGAGGCTTGGGGCTTTCGGTTTTCCTAGATAAGGAATCTTTCTCTAATTTAGATCATTAGGATCAAGTAAAAGGTACTGTTTTATTATTACAGAGAAAAATATCATAGTTATATATTATAATTATTTGCTTAAAATAGACTCTATGGGGGGATGGCCTTCCTTTAATTTAGAACTTTATGGATAACAGGTTTTCAGATAACAGATCCCATACCTGCACGACAGTATTTCTGAGAAGAAGTCACGCGGTATATTGACAGTTTCAAAGGATATTGTATAACTTTGCTTGTTGTTTGGTTCCTGAGGGTGGTTTATTATCCAAGCAAATCTCCAAAAAATCTATCGCAATATGTTATAAGTTAAAAAGATAAAAAATCTGAATATATAGAGTCAAGAAAGTCAATGCTGGAACTTTCTTAATAGATAGCAAACGTAATGCAAAAGCAAGTCATTTAACATGGTTTGCTGATCTTACTATAAACTGTCTAAACAAGGCTAACTTGTAAGTCTTCCAGTGTTTTACAGTTCTGCCAGTACATTCATTTGTGAGCTTTTACACTGAATTTGAATTAATATGTACACTATATATACATATATATATATAGTTACTTTCTTGGAGCTACACATACATTGTGGCACATACTTTTACCTTTTTAATCTGGTGAGGCACCCACAAAGTTCCATCCCCCCAATGGGGTGCCAAAGAGGACACCATAAGACAGGGCTCCTTACTTCCAGCTATTTATATGGCCTTAAAAAGAAAGATAATAATAACAGCAATTAAGTATTTATACATTGCCTAGAAACCTAGAGCCTTGTGTCTAAACTTACAGACTTTTTTTTTGGAAATGCCTGTAATGTAAAACAGTATTAGCATGTCTATTTTATTAATGTAATTAAATATACTGTAGATTGTTGCCCTGGTGATGCAAGATTGGCCAGACTGAGTGCATTGTTTTGTGACTATTAAACCCCATGGCATTAAAGGAGATATATAAATTGTTTGCCTTGCAAAAAAAATCATAACATTTAATGAGAAAGCAAAATGCTTTGAAAGAGAAAGCTCAGCCTGCAATTAGTATTTTCCTCCCTGGAAGGCAAATGTTGCATGTACAAGGGGGCATTAAACCTGAAATTGGCACAAAGGCACTTGGTGGCGTGGGAGTGGGTGCCAGAAAGCTGTTTCCTTTGTATGAGAAGCGGTTAGACCTCTGTGGGAGGCATTTTGTTTGCCAGCTTTAATTGTAAAACTAAAGGATAACAATACATTGTTTTCATACTTGCAATTTTCACGGCTACTGCCCCTTAATATGTAATAAATAGCGCTAGATGGATTGAAGACTATGTATTAGCAAATGATGAACATATGTTCTGCCTCTTTTAATTAACGAAAGACTGTGCATAAAGCATGCATATGTTATAACGGAAAGTAGATGTAACTATAACCAATCATCGCTAGTGGAATGATTTTTTATGGATTTTTCCTGGAAAGCCCGAATTTTTGGATTTTTGCCCGAAAAGGTTGTATTTTCAGATGAATTTCTGCATAGACCACAAAAACTTCAAAATAAGATAGGGACATTGACACAACCCTCGGCAGGTCTGAGATGGCAGATTTTCGAATACTGGATTTTAAATAAATCTTGAAAAATTTCAAGTTTTGATTCAAAAATCAAGTTTTGCCCCAAAAAGCCCGACCTGGAGTTTAGTAAATAAACCCCTTCATGTTACCTTCTGCATCTCAGCCATATTTGGCAATTCATTTGATCGATGATATATCCTCAGGTTTCCCGGACTGTCATTGCTTCCACTAAACATTGAACATGGAAAGTGATCATATTCTTTATATCCAATATATAGACACTCATTCTAGAATACTGGTATGGTAGCATGTGTTTTTTTACAGAATGAGTATCCACCATTATTTAATCAACACAATATGCTGATTATTATTTATTTTTGACTATTATTTTATATATTTTAAAGAAAACTTGTATAAAGCTGTTATGATCAAGTATTCTATAGGTTGGCTGATACATTGCTGATTTCAGAAAAATAGCTTTTGTTTCTGGTTCTCTTGCAATTAGGCTGTTTCTTCTTTCTGATCACCAACAGTCTGCTATTTTGAATGCATTTCTATCATAGCTAAATTAATAATTTTTCTGTTTTGTATGTCAACATAGCCTCCAGCAGCAGTGAATTCCATAATTGTATTGCTCTTACTGTAAATAAGTCTTTCCTCAACAAAAGGTATGATGTTTTTCTGTTATCACAAGCGAGGACCTTACATCCTCTTGTCGTGCTGTGTATGTTTGTGACTCTGCTTCTCCATGTTGTTTAGTAATAGAGATTCTGTGTTACTTTATTTTTACCATATTTTAACCCTGTTAAAGGCTGTCTGTCAATTGGGACTGTTACTTTCTGTAACACTAACCTGTTGGCATGCACAATCCTATATTACTCTGCAATGAAACTAGTGGCTCACTGTGTCATGCAATTCCTCCCTCAGCTTCATTGGGAAATGGTGATTCCACAACATAAAAACCAGGACATCCTACTTATGGACTGTGAGCAGAGTTTTGTGGAGTCATTGTGTAGCTGAAAGTTAGCTCTGTATGGGGTCCTTTGTGATATATACACTGTGTGTATGTGGAATATATCTTATCCAGTATAACAAGGGTGCTCTTAGGGTCACATCAAGTACTGAAGGTGGCACTATAGGTTATAGTTATTTACTAACATTCAAAATTGTTTTTCGCAAATCTCTTGTAGTTTTTCTATATTTCATTAAATTTATTGGTCCATTTTAATCAATTAAGAGGTTTTCTGGGGGGGGGGGTGCTAGTAATTGTCTGCAAAACTCAAATTTTTAGAGGTTTATTAGAGGTTTTTAGTGCATCATTCAGTGTTTCTTTTTTTTCATTTGTGCTTTTATATTCAAATCTTTTAATAACTTTCATGGTGTTGATGATTTTAGAGAAACAGAGTTTTTTTAAAAACTTGTTAAATCGCTAAAATTTGACCTTTGATAAATGGGGTTCCTCATGTATATGCAATATATAAAGACTGCTTACCTTGCCTTTTAATGGGAAGAACTTTGGGCTGAATGGTGAATGTTGAGGGGCCTGTATCCATCATCAGGCCTGTCCCTGGGGCACTCCATTTAATATCCTGGAGGGTCATTGGTTGGTGTCCTGATTTTTATTTCATACAATGTGCATGGAGTTTGAATTTGTGTCTAAGTGGGCTCCTAAAGGATATTCTGATTTATGCCCACACTTCAAATACAACTTGAACCAGGTTATCTGGTTTCTTAACCCAAGCGTGCATGTTATAGGGAATCTAGATTGCAAGCTCCATTGGGCAATGACTAATGTGAATGCTGGTCAATATCTATAATATGACAGCCCTAAAAAAACAATCATATAATATTGAAACTCCTCTGAGTATACCTATGCTCTGTGCATTGCCTGAGCTTCTGTGAAAACATATTAGACATATTAGCATCTGTGGCACATATGTATTAATGCATTATATGCTATGAATGAAAACACCTAAATAAATATGGCAGACAGATTTATGGTTTAGTATCAAAGTTAATAGTTTTCTCCTACTATAAATTAGTCTTCCAGTACATAGATCAAAATCCTTTCTGCATGTTCACAACATCTTTGTTTGTAATAGGCAGAATCCTCCCCAAAGCAGATTAATGGCATGGTCTCAGTTTGTTGATAATGTGTAGATTTCATTCAACAGATTGTCAAACTCAAGTAGTAAACAAGAACAAAGCAGCCAAACAACACTGAACAGTAGAAATGTAGCAAAACTGTTGAAATGCGTGGAGAAGAAATTGCCTTCTGCAGACGAAATCAAAAACAAATGAGATCAAGGAAGATTTGTTTGGGAATGGATTTCTATATTTGAGTTCAGTAACACTGTCATAAACATTCAATTAATCTCCAATACAACAAAGAACTGTGTCTCTTTTAATTTCCCATAGAAGCAAGCATTGTACATCCTTTCTCCATATTCTCCTTCTTGACTTACGGCAACTCAGGGGGAACACATCAAGTAGACAGGAATGAGCAAAGTCATTCAGAATTAGGTGCTATTACAAAAACACATAGAGCTGCACCCCAGGGTGCAGTGCAAAAATCAGGGCACTTGTATATAACATCAGTAGGGGCATTACATCAGGGAAACAGGCAGGAGCAAAGATATCAAAGTCATGTATTCATGAAGCACTTTTATGCCCTGCATAAAAGTTTTCGGGCTGAAAAACCACAAAATCTTCGGATTTTTGCACGAAATCCAGCACAGACCAGGATATCTTCGGGACTTCTCCCATTGACTTATAAACAACCTAGGCAGGTCTGAGATGATGGACTTTCGGATTTGAACCTTTTCCATCCTCGGGGTATAATAAAAAAAAATCAATTTTTTTTTCACTAATAATTCTGATTTTATAGTCAAATAAACTCGAATCTTTTGAGTTTTTGGCATTTGGAATTTAATAAATAACCCCCACAATGTCCTAGACTGCTAGTCCTGTGCTTCTGTGGGGGAGGTAGTAATTCGTTTTCAAAGGATGCTTTATCTGCACTCTCTATAAAGGCACCTAACCATGAATCTCTCTTTACCTGTTTTCTGAACTTTGGATAAAGTATAGGTGTTAAAGGGGTTGTTCACCTTTTTACAGTTCAGTTGGTTAGAGATAGATCACCAGAAATATAGACTTTTTCCAATAACTTTCTATTTTCTTCGTGTGGCTGTTTTTCTAATGTTGAAGTGTAAAGTTTCATTTTTCACCTTCTAAAGCAGCTTGGGGGGGGGGTTACCTGTTTTAAATTAATACATTTAGTTGATACATTTCTTATCTTTGTCCCTGCTGAGCAGATTCCCTGCGTTTCATTAAAGGCAGCTGTTAGTATTTATACAATAGTACAATAGTATTGGAAAAATGGTAAAAAAATAAATAATAAAGTAATTGAAAAAAGTCTATATCTCGTGAATAATCTGAAAAAAAATTGAACTGAAAAAAGTGTTTAGAAGGTGAACAACCCCTTTAACTGTTCTAAATTTATACATTTAATTAATGCATTTGTTATCTTTGCTCCTGCTGTGCAGAATCCCTGAGTTTCATTAAAGGCAGCTGTTAGAATTGATACAATAGTTGCTAAGATTCCGCAGATGCTGCTGAGCAATGTCTCTTGGGGCAGATTTATCAAAGCTCGAAGTGAAAATTTGAAGTCAAACAAAATTGAATTTTGAGCTATTTTTGTGTACTTCGACTAGGGAATAGTCAAAATTCAATTCAAACTTGGAAAAAAAATTAAAATTTGAATATTGAAATTTATCATGTACTGTCTCTTTAAAACTTCAACTTCTACTAATCTGTTATTCAGTCCATATGCCATGAAACCTGCCGAATTGCTAGCCTATGGGGGACCTCCTAGAACCTATATGGAGTCAATTGGTGGACTTTGAAAAATCAAAGGTTTTTTTTGAAAATACTGTGAATCGAATTTGATCATTACTTTGAAATTTCGACCCTTGATAAATCTGCCCCTGAATGTAGCAAATGTTGCTCCTGGATGACTGAGCTGCCAGACTGAAATACTAGAGACACTAACATTAAGGGGCAGAATTTTCAAATGAAAATAATTTGAATATCGAGCTATTTTTTGTGTACTTCGACTAGGGAATAGTCCAAATTCGATTTGAATTTGAAAAAAATTTGAAAATTCGAATATTGAAATTTATCATGTACTGTCTCTTTAAAAATTCGACTTTGACCATTCACCATGTAAAACTTTCCGAATTGCTGTTTTAGCCTATGGGGGACCTCCTAGAAACTATTTGGAGTCAATTGGTGGACTTTGAAAAATCAAAGGTTTTTTTGGGAAAAACTTTGAATCGAATTTAATCGAATAGGCTATTCCTACGATTCGTACAATTTGAATTCAGCCGAATAAGGAACTATTCGATCAAAAAAGGACCTATTCGACCCAAAATAAACTTCAACTTAATTTCGTTGGTCTTTTTGAATTCGAATTTCGAAGTTTTTTTAATTCGAAATTCGACCCTTGATAAATATGCCCCTAAACTTTAAACTTATAACTTCAAAAAAATAAAAGATGAAAAGCAATTGAAAAAAGAATTTGTTTATGGTGAACAATATGAAAACAACTAAACTGAAAAAACTGTTTGGAAGGTTAAGAACCCCTTAAAAAATGTCATCAGGGCCAAGGAAGATATTAAGAAATTGATTGTTTATGTTTAAGCATGGCTAGTAAATCCTTCTTAGTAGCTAGGGAAAACAAAAGAGAGGATAATACTCTAAATATACTTGATATTAATATTTTAATTTCATATACTCATATCATAAAGCATAATTCTGACAGTATATTATATTTCAGAAATAACAGTTTATTGTTGTACATCTTCCACAACCATCGCAACTATTACAAAATGTAGTTTTGACTAGATATACAGCTTGTTTATTTTTGTTATAATTGCTTTCCAAGAAAGACTTGGCTTTCGTATTGTGAAGCTGCAGATATGTGTGTTCTCAAGCAAACACATCTAATATGATTATTTTTTGTTTATTTAGGGCCTCAACAATTATTCTTATTAAATAGTTCCAGATGGTTGATTGAATGAAAAAGAATTCCAAAGATGTGGGGTAGACTGATTAAGGTGGCCATACACAGGCAGATTTAAGATTCGAATTTGGCTTATTCAGAGGGAGGTTGCAGCTTATCTGCACATGAATGGGGTCCTCCAATGGGCCTGCTCCACCAATATCTATCTGAAAATCTAAAGGATATTGTTCGAGCAGTTCTAAAAGTCCGACATTGGCTCGTTGATGTGGTCCACACACCAGCGTTTTGTATACCTGCCCTAAGGCCAAATGATTGGCTCAGACCAATGTTGCCTGTATCTTGATCATTATGATCTGATTCTTTGGCTCTTTGGCCAAATGACCGGATCTGCCTAATATCACCCACCTTAAAGGGGAACTCCACACAAACATAGCTTAAACTTTTTGAAAAGTAAACATAATTTCAAGCAACTTTGCAATATATATCAATTAAAAAATATGCAGACTTTTCATGATTTTTAATGGTTTCTGACAGTTCTATAAGCATAGCCCCCTGCTCTTCTGCTGATCTGTCTGACTACTTTGCTGAGCTGGCTGACTACTGCTTTGTATCAACAGACAGCTGTCCTCAGCCTGCATGCTCCAAACCCCACAATTCCCTGCACACACGATTTGAATAAGCAAAGGAACATTACAGTGCAATGCATTACGGGTTATATAGTTCCTGCATACTGTCTGTAAGATGTGGAGAAGTTGTTACAATTTGTAACATCAGTGTTTATTCCCTTCTTCCCTGCCAGGATTTCAAATGATGCAAAAAGAGAAGAACTGTTAAACATCCGGATTTCAGCATAGAAAATGGCATTTATTCATACTTTTTGAAGTACAGGTAACTGTGATGGGTATATTAGGGGCTTCTGTGTTATGTGGGCCTCTTTATCAAATTTTGGTTTGGAAGCCGAAGTTCCATTTTATAGTGGGCATATTGGGGAAAGATCTTTCCACGTATAGCCAGCTTAACTCCTAGTACAAATCTTACTTCTTTGTCATCCTTGTTAATTTATAAAAGATTCACTGACATTATACGCACAAAATTATAAGCACTCATATTAATACTGTATTTAATTTCTGCCACACAATGATTTTTTCCTGGTCACTAGAATTTCAAAGGGGAACTAAACCCTAAATTGCAATTAAGCTTGAAATTCTCTTTATTTTTACTCGCATGGACCAAACATGGAGTAGCTTTAAGGTGTCGCCAAATGAGCGGATCTCTCTCCAATATGCCCACCTTGAGGTGGGCAATATCAGGCTGATCCGAACGTGGGCCCTAGGGCCCAACAATCTGATCCTAACGAATGAGAACGGGTGGACGGATCGCGGGACCGCATCAACGAACAGATGCAGCCGTGATCCGATGGGATTTTTTGTCCCATCTGATCGAGATCTAGTCGACTTTCGGCCAGATCTCGATCAGGGAAGCCCGACAGGGGGCCCCATACACTCGGTCTGTCGGCAGCTTTAGTTTCCCTGTTTGTCCTGTTAAGCTCAAGAAATAACGAAAAAAAATATATATTTTTTTGTATTTAAAACAATAGGCAAAAAGTATATTTAGCCCAGGCCTTGTTCATTGCATTAATGTTGAACAAAGGGGTAATGGGCCTTTAACTACTTATCAGCCTCGTAACCTGAAAATTATATTGTATATATCTATATATTTTGAATAACGTGTCCCTAAGTTCAGAAAGCACACAGTTGCCCAGAATCAGCAGAAAAGAAGATTGTACTAGGGGTTTCACTAAGGGCATCTCCGTAGGAACAGATATTACTGCTAAAAAGCTGTTAAGCAACTATAGACACTAAAGGGCTTTTAATTCATCTACCATTCAGCATGTAAATATTTACCTGAACTAAGCCTAGAAAAATCAATTTCTGAGAATTCTGTGAATAATTTTTATTTCAGTCTTCGATAAATGTTCACCATAGAGAGTGATATTCTGAGACAATTTGCAATTGTTTTTCATGTTCTATCAGTTATTTTTATTCAGCATCTTTCCAGTTTGCAATTTCAGCAATCTGGTTGCTAGGGTCCAAACTACCCATGCATTTAGTCGAAAGAGAGATTGCGATATGAGTAAAGGTGGCCATACACGCGCCGATAAAAGCTGCCAACAGACCGAGTCGGCAGTTTATTGGCCCGTGTATGGTGCCCTCCAACCACGATCAGCCAGATATCGATCGGACGGGACTAAAAATCCCGTTGGATTGCGGCCACATCTGTTCGATGATGAGGTCCCGCGATCCGACCACCATTAGCCATCGTTAGAATCCGATCGCTGGGCCCTAGGGCCCATGATCGGATCAGCCCGATATTGCCCACCTCAAGGTGGGCATATCAGGAAGAGATCCGCTAGTTTGGCAACATTGGCAAACGAGGGGATCTCTCCGTGTATGGCCACCTTTAGAGTTGGCCTGAATTGAAAGATTGATAATAAAGAGCAGCAATAAGTGTCTTTTTTCTTCTGCTACTATTTAGTCTTTCTTTGGTTGCGCATGAAATACAAAATGAACCAGTTTCCTTTCACTCTGGTTCTTACAGCATTCACAGATGACACACCAACATTTCAGCAGCCACTGCTATGTCTAGCCACAAAATATTACAGATTATAGTTGGTTAATTGGTGCTAAACAAGGAAGGGACGCGCCTTCTGTCTTTGTATTGTGCGAGTACGTTCCAGAAAACTCAATTTCATTCCATGAAAATAACTCATTTGCGCACATTGCTGAGATAGGTTGAGACGTCTGGACATTTTTTTTTTCTTCTTCAGTGTGTCCGCTATAAATAAAATAAGCCTTTTATTATGTCCAGTAACCATATACACATGTGCTACTAACATTTCCTGACAAGCAGTCATTTGTGGTTTTTAATTATAAACAGAAAATATTTGTGGAGAATGTAAAAGAAAAGAAGGATTGGGCTAGGGAATCTATATTTATTTATAACATTTCCCTTTATTTTTATCTTGTTGCCTTGTGAGAATAACCTTGAAACCCTACTAGTACTGCTTGCTGGAGTATATTTATATCTGAAATGTCCTTAGATGGGGTTCTTCTGATTGCTTCTGTAAACACACATTAAACCAGTAATGGGTACCCTGCAAAAAGGAATTATGTAGGGTTTATTAAACCTCTGCTCTACAGTCTACAGGGAAATGGTTGTTTTATAGAGCAGGAGATCACTGATGGTCCAACAGCTAACTGCTTAACTCCAGCTAGTTTGTCTTCAATGTCTATTTCATGTTACTTTTCCTGCAATAAGAATTTATCTTTATTTTTTTTTTTTTTGAAATTTAACTCTTTATTCATTTTCCAGTTTTACAAACAGCAAGAGCAATATGCTCTAAGGAAAAAAAAAAAAAAAAAAAAAAAAAAAGAAAAGATAAAACAGAAGAAAGGAAAAAGAAAAAGGAAAAAAAAAAAAAAAAAAGAAAAAGGGAGGTATGAGCTACTACCGAATCATTTAACATCTAGTACCGACCAGAGACCATTTTTCCCAAGAAATATAGAATTTCCTAATCCTGTTGTTAGCTAATGCAGCTATTTTCTCATATTGATAGTGTAACTCCACATTCTTGACTATCTGTTGAATTGAGGGAATATCAGTACTTTTCCAGTTCCTGGCGATTATTTGTCTTGTTGCATATAGAATATGGTGAATAATTGTATGATACGGCTTTGGTACTGTTAATGGAATTAGACCCAATATAATAAATTCTTCAGTAATAGGTATTTGGACATTCCACTTTGATTCAATAAATGATTCTAATTGAAACCAAAACGGATGCAGTTTTGGACAGTTCCACCAAATATGTAGAAGATCTCCGTTTTGATGGCACCCTCTCCAGCATCTATTTGAGATGTTCTTATATATACGGTTTAACTTATTTGGTGTCATGTACCAGTCGTACAAAATTTTCCTTGATGTTTCCAAGTGGGTTATACATTTAGAAAATTCAGAGGGATTGGAATATATCTGTTTCCATTGTGCTGCTGATAGGTTCACCCGGAGCCTCTTCTCCCATTTTTGAACAGTAATAGATTGTTTAATATCTGTAGGGGGGGTTAAAGCTTTATACCACAGCGAAATACCACCTCTTACTGGAGTTAGGGTGGTTAGCCATTTTTCCAAGTAAGTCGGTTTCCTTAACGGAATTGTGTTCATTGACCCCATAAGGTGCCTAATCTGTAGATACTGATAGAATGTACACTTCGGTAGTTGTAATAGGTTTTGCAGCTCCTCAAATGGTAATAATTGACCATTCTTTGTTAGATAATGAATGGGGGCGAATCTGTATTGACCCCATGCGGTTAATCTTAAATTCGGAATAAGCAGTTCAAAAGTCACTATTGGTGCCACTGGAGACAGATGTGGGAAACTATCAGTTTTTCCCTTGTATTTTTGCCATATATCACACGCATGGATTATTGTAGGTGACATTTTTTGAAGATTAAGTGCCTTTAACGGAGTCGGGGAACCCAGAATTTGCGGTAATAACAATGGAGAAACCAAATCTTGTTCTATTTGCACCCATCTTTTCCCGCAGTCCAGCGTCATCCATGCCTTCAGTTGTTCCAAACTAACAGCCTGATAATACTTTGTAATATTTGGGGCATTAATCCCACCCATCTCCCTTGACAATTGTAATATACCTTGAGACACTCTAGGAATATGGTCTGCCCACATAAATCGCGTAAACAGTTTCTGTAATTTAACCAAGTATGATTTGGAAATCTGGATAGGTATAGTTCTAAATATATACAATATTTTCGGTAGTACCATCATTTTTAATACATGAACCCTTCCCAGCCAAGATAGATATTGCAGTCTCCATGATTTCATGTTGTTTTGAATATCTCTGTAGAGATTGTTCAAATTTACCCTAACTAAGTCCTCCAGAGATGATGTCAGTTCTATACCCAGATATTTTATAGAATCCCGTCTCCATTCATACTGATAGTTTTGTTTCAGAAATACAAGTTCACTGTCAGAGATGTTAATACTTAGTGCCTGCGTTTTTGTTTCATTTAGTTTGTAATAGGATACTACTGAATACGCTTGTATTAATTTATTTAGGCTGCCCAGTGATTGCGATGGCGAGGTCACATAGATAATCGTATCGTCTGCAAATAAACCCACTTTGTGGGCATGTCCTGCTATGTTAACCCCATTAATTTCCGATTTTTGCCGTATGGCTTGTGCCAATGGTTCAATTGCCAGTGTATAAATTAGCGGGGAGAGTGGGCACCCCTGGCGAGTCCCATTGGTTATATGAAATGGAGTAGAAAGGGTGCCGTTAATAATCACCTGAGCTGAGGGTCGATAGTACAGAGCCATAATGGCCTTCCTCAGTTCTACAGGAAAATTCATTCTCTGCAAGACTGTTGATAAATACATCCAATTCACTCGATCAAACGCCTTCTCTGCGTCTAGTGATAGAAGCAGAGAAGGCGTCTGAGTTTGCTGTAAGTAGTGAATTATATCAATAGACCTCCTCGTACCATCTGGGGCTCCTCTTCCCATAGTAAATCCCACCTGGTCCGGATCAATTAACTTTGTCATAAGCGGTTGTAAACGTAATGCAATAATTTTAGCATATATTTTTAAATCAGCGTTTAATAAACTAATTGGTCTATAGTTCTGAACTATTGTAGGGTCTTTTCCCACTTTGGGTATTGTTATTATACGTGACAGTAGCATTTCCTCAGGAAACCTTCCGGAGGCAAAAGCTAAATTAAACATTTTGGTTAAATAAGGGGTTAATAATGAGGAGTATGTTTTATAATACAAATGGGTTAGCCCATCCGGACCTGGAGATTTACCACTAGGAAAGGTCCCTATAGCCTTTCGAACCTCATCCTCAGTAATTTTTTCCCCCAGTTTCACTCCCTGGAGTAGAGAGAGTTGAGATAGTTCTACTGTATCTAGAAAATCATTAATCTGGACTATAGTAGGGGGTATTGTTTCCGGATTTTCAGACAAATTATAAAGGGATTTATAGAATTCTGTGAATTGGTTACCTATTTCCCTTGGGTCGTGTATATCCTTATTATTAGTGTCTTTAACATTATGAATATGTCTTTGTAATTGGTTCGTTCGAATTTGATTGGATAACAAAGATGATGCTTTGTTACCCATTCTATAGTGGGATGCTTTAATATAATTTATTTTTTCCTGTATTTGTAACATACTTATATTCTGAATTTTTTGCTTAATGTCCTTAATTTGAACACTGAATATTTCAGAGGGGTTTGCCTTATTCTTTTGTTCAAGAACATATAATTTTAACAGTAGGTCTTGATATTTCTTGGTTTTCCCCTTTTTTTCCCAAGCACCCATTTTTATAAAAATACCCCTTATATATGCTTTATGGGCATTCCAGATATTAAATGAATTACACTGACCATTATCATTTATTGCAAAATATTCTTGCAGAGCCTTATATACTTTTCCATTGTTTTTGGTCTTTGTAATTAAAATAGGATTTAATCTCCACTGTGGTCTAGATGTTCTATATACTTGATCTTTTATAGTTATTAAAAGCGGAGCATGGTCTGACCATGTAATAGAGCCTATCTTGGAGCTAACAGCAAAATCCAAAAGTTCGGTTTGAATTAATAATAGGTCTATTCTCGAATATGAACGGTGGACATGGGAATAAAATGTATAATCCTTTTCGTCTGGATGATGGAGTCTCCAAATATCATATAATGAGTACTTAACTAATAGTTTTTGGAATGGAGTAAGTTTCATTTGAGGATCTATATTTTTCGGGTTTGATCTATCTAGCTGGGAATTAGGAACTGTATTAAAATCACCTCCTATTATCACAAATCCATGTTTAATAAGAGATGTTTTTTCCAACACTTGCTTAATAAAAGAGATTTGTGAGGTGTTAGGTGTATATATATTAACCAATGTATATAGCCTTTGGTTAATCTTACAGTTCAAAATAATGCAATATCCATTAGGATCCACATGGTGACTCAGGTAAACAAAATCTAAATTGGTATTAATCATTATTGCCACTCCCGCTTTTTTAGTCTGAGCTGGAGCCGAATATAATATGGAGTAGTTTTTATTCCTAGGGAAACAGATTGTTTGTGGAGTAAAATGGGTCTCCTGAATGAATATAATATCTGCCTTTTGTCTTCTTGCTTCGTACAAAATGGAAGACCTCTTATATGGGCTATTAAGGCCCTTAGCATTAATTGTTACTAAATTGAATGGCATCTTCTGTTATAGTGCTTTTACCTTCACCTTTACCCTAGTGGATCCCTTCTGGATATTGCACACCTTTTATCCAAACTTAACAACGACATATTAAGTAGCTCATACCACAAAAAAAAGAAAAAAGAAACAGAAAAAAAAAGAGTTAATAGAAAAGGACAAAAAAATAAAAACATAAACAAAACAATAACATTAATAAAGTGGTTATTACCACTGTTCCCTGCGGCTCCCCTAACCGTAGAGCCTTAATGGTAAAGTCCATATGGAGGGTGTCTTGTTTCCTAGTTGGTATTAAGTGGCACAACACTCGCAGGAACCGGGTAACAATAATCATTAGTTGAACCTTACATGGGAGAGATAATTCAATATATCTTCTAAAACCTCTGTCTCACTTTTTCCTTTTCACTCCGCAATAAAACCCGTTGGTTTTATGCTTATGGTTTAAATCCCCATTGCTTCAATTGTAATTCACCTTGTATAGGAGTTGTCACTATGGTTGTGACCCCATCTTTCACAATGATTAACCGCAGGGGAAACCCCCATCTATAAGGAATATTATATTTCCGTAAGGCTGATGTTGTTTCATGAAATTCCTTTCTCGCTTGTAAAGTCATGGGGGATAAATCAACAAATAATACAAGGTTTTTAAATTTCTCAGCCTTTGTAGGGAGAGCCCTGTGTGCTTTAAACAGCATATCTTTCACATGGGAAAAATGCAGTCTGGCCAGCGTATCTCTTGGCGCTGAGATCGGGGCATTTTTTGATTTATAAGTACGGTGGATTCTATCCACAAGTAGGTAACTTGAATCTACTTCAGGCAAAGTCACACGAACGAATTCCATAAAAAATTCACATAGCTGACTTTGTTGTATTTCTTCTGGGATACCCCTTATCCGTACATTATTGCGCCTCGGAGGGGGGAGGAGTTTGGCGCGCTATGGAGTAACAGCTCCTGAAAGCAGCTCCCGGGTTAAACCTTTACGAAGTGTCCCGAAACCACGCTAACCGATAAGGTATCAGATTTAAAAAAGACTTAAGTGTTTCGGTGCACAAACCGTCATGGGCAGGACAAGGAAAAAGCAATCCCCGCTTAAACTTACATCATTTTATGCGAAGAATGCGCTTCCTGAGGATAGCGAAGATGGCGCCGAGACGCAGCTGGAAGCCGCGACCTCTCGGGAGACCTCTCGGGAGACCTCTCGGGAGACCATCGCAGGCAGAGAGAAATCTGTCTCGTCTACACCGCACAGTCCCTCCGCTTCCGAATTACATATAATGGAAATGCTCTCCTCATTCCGGTCAGATCTACAGGAGGACTTTAAATCTATGCTTAAGGAGCTTAGATCGGAGATTACAGCACTGGGGAGCAGAACGGTGAATTTGGAAAATAAAATGGAGGAGATGGTGAGTGCTCATAATAACTTAGTAGATGAGTCGCAAAAGACTGGGGAGGTGATATCAGAGCTAAAGCGCAAAATTATGGATATGGAGGACAGGTCGAGGCGCAATTTATCTTTATTTTTAATAACTTGTGCCTTAAGTGTAATACTATACTTACACTAACCTTATGGATATAGCCAACTGCTCCTGGTCAAATTTACATCAACAACTGAATCCCTATCCTTAAATGCTGCCTACTTCTATTCAAATACCTGTGCAGCAAACTACTTCATAAATTGCTAGTATTGTTGCACGCACAGAACCTAAATTTCTATAAAAATTAACCAGTGAATGGCTTCATGTTAAGTAAGTCAGTTCATCGAGTATTCAGCCATGGTTTAAAAAAACCTTAGTGCTTCTGATTCACCAAGATCATCATTATTGTTATTAAATAATGACATAGGCAGCATATTCTACTGTATGTGAATAAATCTAGTGGACATAAAAGCTGCCACGAAGAATGGAAACTGACTGTGCTGCATAGAAGGGCTTATAATGGAAGAGAAAACAAATGGTTCACTAAGGAAACAATATGCAGAGGTTTAAGGAGAAATCATTTAACTCAAATATAGTCTTTGAAAACATAAAACGTATACAAAGCCTTTCTGGGGGTGGAGAAGACATTAGCGCACTCTATGCATGAAGAAAGAATAGTGTTTGATACAAGAGGTACAAACCTGAAGAACAGGTAGAAATGCTGAGGTTTGTTAGCAGGCTTGTCTGAAGTGGAAGTATATATTGTATTTATTATGTTACTTATCCACCCTGTGTATACTTTTATATATTGTAAGACTGTACAGCGCTGTGTTTCCTTACAGCACTTAAAAATAAAGTTATACATGCATACATTTCATCTAAACAAATTTGATGTTCAAATTGATGCTCGCGTTATTTCATAACCCCCTGAAATTCCAAGCATATGAGAAACAGGTCTGTGGATAAAATCCTACAAATTATTATTTATTATTTCCATCCAGTAAAATAGATGGCATCTGACATTAAAAAACAACAGTTACATTCATTTAGAAGAGCAAGAATTAGCAATTTGGCGTTGTGTAAGATTGTTCTTGTGCAAATTGAATTACATGCTATCCAAGTGACGATATCGAATCTCGTAAGGCCAATATCCTATCTACAGACATCTAGTCTGACAGTCCTCCTTTAAAATATTATAATACACAAATGTTTTAAATAACTTAGGAATCATATTTAGCAATAACTTGTGAAACTTGTGTGTCATAATATGCATAACTCCTATTTTTATTATTATTATTAACATGTATTTATATAGCGCCAACATATTTTGCAGCGCTGTAAAGTAAATGTCTAAGTCACATGAATTATATACATATACATAATGAGTTACATACAGCACAACCTATACTGGTACAAAAGATGAGGAAGACCCTGTGCTTACAATCTAAAAGGAAGGGAATGATACATAAGGTGTAGGAGTGGGCAAGATCAGAATTAAGTGGGTGAGAGATGTGCTACTGTATGTGGTATTGCATTTGGTAGTTAAGCAGAGTGAGTGTAGGCGTCTTTAAATAAGTGTGTTTTAAGATATTTCTTGAAAGCAGAAAGGTTGGTAGAAAGTCGGACAGACCTTTGGGAGAGAATTCCAGAGGAGGGGTGCAGCCCTTGAAAAGTCTTGAATGTGAGTAGCAGGTCAGTAGAGGAAAGTAAAAAGCAGTTGGGTGAGTATCTAGAGATGAGTTCAGAGATGTAGGGTGGGCAGAGTTATGAAGTGCTTTGAATCAAAGAAATCACCAGCAGCACACTGTTGAACTTGCAAAAGTGCTCAAGTGCAGAATTTATTTAGCCCATAGCATACAAAAAGGCAATGTTTCGGGCCTACCAGGCCCTGACATTTACCCCTTCAACCCCTGCTCCTGAAAGAAGTATAGGCAAGGAGCTATATAATAAGCTTCTCCCTTACTCTAATACAATGGTTTTCTGCATTCAAGGCACCTACTTGCATCAAATATTTGACATAGCACGTGCCAGATCATAACAAAGTAACAGATAAATGAAGACATGGTGGGATTAAAGAAGATATATGAGATGACTAAAAAAAATCCCCAGTCATATATATATATATATATATATATATATATATAACAAACAAGGGAAAGTTGTGCTCACCACTATTTTTTAAAACCATTAGGCGGGGGTGCAATGAGGGTGTGACCACAAAATACATATAGTCAACTACAAGAGGTCCTCTGCACTCAACCCATTATCAATATATTTAAGACAGAGACATTTTGTGCATACTGCTACTAAAAAATGCCTTACCCTTTAAACACAGGGATTGTTTGTCCATATATTGCAATATATTTAAGCTGGCCAACTACGTCAAAGTCATCCCATATCTGGCCAGTCCTACGCTTAATTTTCATCTGATTCATTAAGAATTCAATTGCTTATACATTTACAAAGGGACTAAGTTTTACCTGCAACTTACTAGCTGCTTTCAAAGTAAAACTCCCAAACTTGGCTGCCCTTTTATTAGACACCAGTGGGATCACCTGACTATAGCTGGGAGGGGTGGGAGCTACAACATAGAGCTGGTCACTGCTCATGTATAACTATAACAAACAAGGGAAAGTTGTGCTCACCACTATTTTTTAAAACCATTAGGCGGGGGTGCAATGAGGGTGTGACCACAAAATACATATAGTCAACTACAAGAGGTCCTCTGCACTCAACCCATTATCAATATATTTAAGACAGAGACATTTTGTGCATACTGCTACTAAAAAATGCCTTACCCTTTAAACACAGGGATTGTTTTTCCATATATTGCAATATATTTAAGCTGGCCAACTACGTCAAAGTCATCCCATATCTGGCCAGTCCTACGCTTAATTTTCATCTGATTCATTAAGAATTCAATTGCTTATACATTTTACAAAGGGACTAAGTTTTACCTGCAACTTACTAGCTGCTTTCAAAGTAAAACTCCCAAACTTAGTAGCAGTATGCACAAAATGTCTCTGTCTTAAATATATTGATAATGGGTTGAGTGCAGAGGACCTCTTGTGGTGAGCACAACTTTCCCTTGTTTGTTATAGTTATACATGAGCAGTGACCAGCTCTATGTTGTAGCTCCCACCCCTCCCAGCTATAGTCAGGTGATCCCACTGGTGTCTAATAAAAGGGCAGCCAAGTTTGGGAGTTTTACTTTGAAAGCAGCTAGTAAGTTGCAGGTAAAACTTAGTCCCTTTGTAAAATGTATAAGCAATTGAATTCTTAATGAATCAGATGAAAATTAAGCGTAGGACTGGCCAGATATGGGATGACTTTGACGTAGTTGGCCAGCTTAAATATATTGCAATATATGGACAAACAATCCCTGTGTTTAAAGGGTAAGGCATTTTTTAGTAGCAGTATGCACAAAATGTCTCTGTCTTAAATATATTGATAATGGGTTGAGTGCAGAGGACCTCTTGTAGTTGACTATATATATATATATATATATATATATATATATATATATATATATATATATATATATATATATATATATAATGCTGGTCTCACATTCGACTAAAAAATTATTTGCTTTAAAAACTAGTAGGACTAATCTCCCCGAACTCACAAGGAAACTTCGGGCGACTTTGGAAAACAAAGCGATTCGAGTGGCATCTCCCCGGCGATTTACATTCTATTTGGCGGGAAGGCAGTTCAGGGACATTAGTCACCCTGAAGAAGAGGAAATTTGTTGCGAGACTAATCTCCCCGAATCTGACCGTGTGTCTCTGCCCTTACACATTATTCACACAGTCTTAACTGAATAAAGTACAGGAATTTCGTTTAATTAGGTTTATTCCAACAACCCAAAAAATGCCATCTGCCTAACAAACCACATAAGTTAAAAGCCGATTATCACTTAGGGATAGCGCAGGAAGTCAATTTACATGGAGGAAAAATCAGCATTAAATACATATACAATATGCACCTTTGTATTCACATCAGTGTTACTGCAGAAAAACGCAACTTGTTTGCTTTTTTATTTCACCAAAAAAATATGAATATTGTGCTTATTCAAGCGGCAATATAAGAGGAAATGTTCCATTCTACGAAGCCTACAGGGAATAAACAAACATAGATGCACTGCAAAGTTCTGACAAGACCACAGGCCAAAAAATGCCCACAGGTTCATTGTAGAGCCATGCAGATATGGCTGTAAGAAAACCGGCAGCAGCTGGCAACAAAGAAGACAAGACATTTTTGGATGAAGTTTAAAAAAAATACCGAAACCATAAACATTTTACATTTGGTAAGATATCAGCAAGCCCATAGTCATTTGAGCAAAGGTTCTTGAGGAATGTATTGTTAGACTCCACAATATGCTGTGACAATGGTCAGCTTTACTGGTCACATTGACTTTATATTATGTTCATTCATTTTGCAATACATTGAATGACCTTATGCATTTTGTACAGTTACCTTTTATTTTTGCTTAGATTCATAACTGCCATTAAATATTAACACTGAGTGAAGAATGTTGGCAAAAAATGATGAGCTATTATGACTGTAGTGCAGTACAGCTCATTAGTAATGAGTACTATAATGTGGTATAATCCTACTTTTTTCTGTCTGTGCACAGTAAAAAATATGGGTCGAATTGGATCATCAACAGGATGTCTATCAGTAATAAATAATTACATAAATATTTTCGCATGTATAAATAGCAACATCACTCTTTAGTCCATTCATAACAGCCAGTGGTTCATAATGTGACAAACCTCCAGCGTCCTTCAGGAGCCAACAGCGATTAGAATAGTTGAACTTTAGTCCCAAAGTCTAACTGTGGGATTCTGGTTGTGAAATTCTGTACCATCTGTTCTCTTTGAGGAAAAGAATAAAACAAACCAAAAAATGCAATAAAGTCACACCACAGAGGAAATTTGCAGCAGAAAAAATGTAAACCCTCATTTTACAAATAATAAAATAAGCTGGATTTGTATAATTATCACAGCAGAAAACATTTCAAGTTTCCAAAAAAGTATAAAGGTTAACTATGGCAAACCAAGCAACTTATGGAAAGGAATTAACAGTAAGCCTTTATTATTATTACTATTATTATCCTTTATTTATATAGTGCCAACATCTTTCACAACTCTTTTTCAGAGATTATATATCATTCCCTGCCCCAGTGGAGCTTACCATATAAGTCCCTATTAACTATGGTTAATTATATCAAGAGACAATTAACCTGCCTGTATATTTTTGGATGTGGGAAAATATGAAAGTTTTCTGGAGAAAACCCACACAAACATGGAGAGAACATGCAGACTCCTTGCAGATAGTGCTCTGGCTGGAATCAAACCTATAACCCCAGTGCTGTAAGACAGCAGTCATAACCATTGCCTGGGGCAATTTTGTGCTTCTTGCTGCCTGTGGTGGCTGTTGCAATGCCGCCCGGCTAGTGCAGAGAGTGCAATCGCAATCTTTGCACTTGAAGAACTGAGTTTAATAAGCAATTTGGCTCTTAAAGGTACCAGGAGTGGCTTTTTGCCATGAGTTTCTCACTTTACCTCCTACCAGCAGCACCCCTGACCATCACCTACTTCTTTTAAAGCGGTACTACACATTTAATGGCAGTCAGTAATAAGGTTCTTCGGACTAAAAGCATTTTTAGCTATTATATAACAGAAAGAGAGTATATTTAGCTTAGATATCACAAATAATTATTTTCTTTAAATGATCTAATCCTGCTCTAAGCACTGGTATACCGCTACTTATTAATCTCATTAATTACACATCCCCAATTGTGTCACCGAACAATAATATATCAGAAGCAATCTAATTTTCCTGGTAAGCAATTACTTTAGAAAACTATATCACAACATCTGATTAAATTTATAACTATATGAAGTATTATGCAATTTTCTATATATTTATAAATATACATATGTATATACAGGTATGGGATCCATTATCCGGAAATTCTCTGTTATAGTAAAACAGCACCTTGTACTAGATAGTAACTAAGCTGAATGGATCCAGATACAGATGGCAAAACAATGCTATTGATTTTAATGTTTTTTATAGTAGCCTTCCTTTTACCTACCTTTTAGTTTTTTAGGGTTGTAAGTGGGTTAGAGCCGAAAAACCTTCGATTGCTATAGGTTTCTTGAACTGATGAAACTGATGCCAATGTTGCTTCTTAATCCCCAAAAATACTTTGGCTTAATTTGGCTTGTTATTGAAAAGCTGGCTCGAATAATACTTTGAGATAATAACATTAAGGTAATTTATTAAAGGCTGAATGCTTATATACTCGAAAAAAGGTTTTGAAATCTGAATTTTTAGTGGAAAAGAAAAACTCACATTTTGCGAGATTTATTATACTCTGAGGCTGCAAAAAGTCTGAATCTGAAAATCCGCCATCTCAGACCTGCCAAGGTTGTATATAAGTCAATGGGAGAGGTCCTTATCCTATTTGGAAGTTTCTATGCTGAATTTAGGCCAAAAATCTGACTATTTCGGGCTTTTCGGGCAAAAATCTGAAAAATTCATATAGTGGATTCTAGTTTGGTTTGACTTTTTTATTTTAAAAAAACTTTGGTAAATAACTCTCTAACTGTGGTAAAAATGAGCCCTTTCCCATTCAGCTAGGTAGCCTGTGGTTCATGGGCACCTTAGAGGTCGTAACATTGTACGTTAGGTTGAAAAAAGAAAGAAAGAAAAAAGTTCAACCTTTTTGGTGTTTGGTATGTGGAGAAAGGGTTGAGAAAATTCTCTGTGACAGAATGAGAGCCTGTATATGTAATGAAGTTACATGGATTCTTTTGACTACATAAAGATGCATTGGAAATGTCATTAATT
The DNA here is from genome assembly GCF_017654675.1 of Xenopus laevis. Classification (NCBI taxonomy): domain Eukaryota; kingdom Metazoa; phylum Chordata; class Amphibia; order Anura; family Pipidae; genus Xenopus; species Xenopus laevis. The sequence continues at coordinate 78,229,302 of NC_054388.1, forward strand.
AAACCCAGTAAGGACTAATTATTTGGAATCAAGCATAAGGAGCTGTTTTATTATTACAGAGAAAAAAGGAAGTAATTAAAAAATTTGAATCATTTGAGTCTATGGGAGTGGCATACATGTGATTTTGAGCATTCTAGATAATGGGTTTTTTGATAACAGAACCCATACCTATATTATATTCTCTCTTTCTAGTAACCCATAGCATCTAATCAGCAACCAACATTTTCTGGTCTGCTATCTCAAAGCAAACTTACGATTGCTTACTGCGGTTTTCCTGTTATAGGAAATATCAGGACCATGGGTTTCCCGATAAGGTGGTTATAATGTTCCATGATTTGTTTCTGAAATGGAAAATGGGCTTGTAGATCTATTTCAGATGATTCATTTATTAAGAGGTGTGGTATTTTTGGGAGAAGCCAAATTTTAAAAGTTAATTAAAATTAAGTTAAACCATGATTAACTGGCTTCCGGATTCTTACCAGACTGATGTACCAGTAAACTGACTTCTGGGAGCAGATTTACTAAAGGCTAGCATTACCACCCACAGAGGCATTGCCGATTTACTAAGGGGCGCAGGTGCGAATTAGCTAGCGAAAGAGAGTGGCACTAGTGGTCATTCGCACACAATCGCCAGGCGACTTTTCACTCTGGCGAACGGTCGTGCGGATTTTACTGAACATGGGCAGTGGGCACATGTGTAGGGCATTAGAATAACTCTATTGTCTTTATTAAGGTTCCCAGGACATGTGTTTTAAAAAGTGTAATTTGGAAGTATATGGATCAACTTTTAACATAAAGACATCCATAAAACTTTAAATTTCCTGCCCTATGCAAATTGATCTGAGCACAAGATCCCTAGTGAAGTTTCGCTAGGTAGAAATGAACGCTAGCGCATCTTCGCTATCAAATGCCGAAGCAACGCTAGTGAAAAGTCGCCAGCATTCAGCGCCCACGATGAACCTCTGCATTTTAGTGAATTAGCGTTGTCTGAGTTTGCGCCTGGCGAAGTGTAGCGATGGGTGGTGACAATTCGCCTTTTAGTACCAATAAGTAACTTTGAACACAGCATCTACTAGAAATGGCTGACCTCTCAATTCCCTTTAGGTGGCCATAGACGCACTGATAATATTGTATGAATCTAATTTTCGTATGCTATACGGTGTGCGTAAGGTGGGAGACAAGCCGACTGATGATTCATCAATTGTTAGTGCTGAATCGTCAGCAAGGATGGATTTCCTTGTCGGCCGCCCCTATTTTGCGTGGTCCTTGTGCCCCTGGGTCGCGCGGTCCTAGTGCCGCACTACCCCCTCCTCCCAAACGCACGCGAGCAAGCCCAGGAACACTGGGGAGCTGCGCGTCCCCAGTGCTCCCCAGAAAGCGACTGGGCAACATGCCGCCCCTCAGATTTTGCCGCCCTAGGCCCGGGCCTGTGTGGCCTCGCCACAAATCCGGGCCTGATCTTTAGATTCAGGTAGAATTCTGTTGTTTCTGACGATTCAGCTCTACACTTTTGTATTGAAACGAACGCTCTTTCTTGAAAAGATCTTTTCCAGGAAAGATTGTAATCATAACTTCTATGGCCACCTTAAAGGGCTACAACAAAATACTGTTTTGATGATAAAGAGTAATAAATCCCCTTACAATGGGTGTATTCCACAGCACTTCAAAATAATCCATAAATGGCACTTTCAGATGGTTAATAAATATACTACAAACACATGTACGGTATTAAGAAGGATAATTATTCTCATCATTACTTCACCACATTTTCTTTATATCTTCTAAAACAGGGGTGTCCAAACTTTTGGCTCGCAGGGCCACATTGGAAAAAGAAAAATTTGTCTGGGGCCACACATGATATACACAAACACGTTTGATTTGTAAAAGTAAAGGAAATACACAGAAAAGAAATACAATGCCAGTTGGATAACCAGATGGAGCTATACACTGTAATATGGGACACCTGGATATTAAATAGACTTATTATTATTACTAACTGGACAATGGGCAGAGTCCCCCCTCCTCCTATATCCTTTGCGACATGACGTTTCCTCGGGAACCAAACTGGGCCGCATTCATATGCATCCTGGGCCGCATTTGGCCCTCGGGCCGCAGTTTGGACACCCCTGTTCTAAAAGTATAATACTCAGTATAATATACATTAACGCTACATCCGGTTTATTATGTCTGGGGGCAACTAAACAAGAAGTGCCAGTAGGTGAGCCTTTGAAAAGCATATTTGGGTATAAAATAATATTCATGTATAATATTTTTTGCAGGCAAGCATAAATATATTGACCTTAAGGGGCACATTTACTAAGCTCGAGTGAAGGATTCGAATGAAAAAAACCTCTAATATTTTTTTGGGTACTTCGACCATCGAATAGGCTACTACGTCCTTCGACTTCGATTTGAACGATTCAAACTAAAAATCGTTCGCCTATTCGATAGTCGAAGTACTGTCTCTTTAAAAAATACTTTGACTACATACTTCGGCAGTTTAAACCTACCGAGGTACAATGTTAGCCTATGGGGACCTTCCCCATCACTTTTCTAAGCTTTTTTTGATCAAAGAAAAATCCTTTGATCGATCGATTGATTAAAATCCTTTGAATCGTTCGATTCGAAGGATTTTATTGATGATCGAACGATTTTTACTTCGATCATTCGATCGTAGCATTTGTGCTAAATCCTTCGAATTTGATAGGATTTTACTTCGACGGTCGAATTCGAGGGTTTATTAACCCTTGATATTCGACCCTTAGTAAATGTGCCCCTAAGAGTTTAAAAATATGACTGTTCTAAACAAAGCCAAGAAATACAATATACTGTATCAGCATCTGATCATAATGGAACTGTTTTTAGTAAAACTACAATCCTTGCTTTTAATGGTAAGAGACCTGTAGTGTTTTAAGAACTTAACTCTTAAAATGAATGTGGCTAGAATGGCATATTTTACATACTGAACTTATTGCACTAACCTAAAATTTCAGCTACTCAATAGAAGCAAATTATCAAGCAGAAAATGAGGTTGGCCTGTAATATAAGCTGATGCTACAGGGCTGATTATTAAATTCTGATGCTAATTGCACTGGTTTCTGTGCTGACGTAGTAATTCTCTGTATTAATTACTAATCAGCATTATATTGTGACATTTCTATTCTGTATATATATATTTTGAGTCGTTCCCTAAGTTGAGTAGATGACAGCAGCACAGAGAATGTGCAGTGAATCAGCCGAAAAGAAGATGGGGAGCTAATGGGGCATCTTTGGAGACACAGATCTTTACTGCTAAAGGGCTGTGGTTGCCTTGGGCTGGTACAGAAATTCTAAATATAATGTACAACATTTCTAGCCTACCTCTTTAGTACTTCTATTGTTAAAGGAAAACTATACCCCCCAAACAATGTAGTTCTCTATAAAAAGATATTGCATAAAACAGCTCATATGTAAAATCCGTCTTCATGTAAATAAACCATTTTCATAATAATATACTTTTCTAGTAGTATGTGCCATTGGGTAATCATAAATAGAAAATTGCCATTTTAAAAAATAAGGGCCGCCCCCTGGGATCGTAGGATTCACTGTACTCACAAACATACCAACAAACCATACATGTTAAGTCACATGAGCCAATTAACAGACAGAGTTCTGCCTTTTGCTTCCACACTTCTTCCTGTTACAGTTAGAGTTGTAGTATTTCTGGTCAGGTGATCTCTGAGGCAGCACAGAGACCATCACGAAATGGTGGTTCAAGGCAAGAGATGTAAAAGGGCAATATTTACTTAAATATATATTCCAGTTTGGTAAGATTCTTTAATATGCCACTTAATATGATATGAACTACCGGTATATGTTGCTTAAGTGTTCATTTTGGGGGTATAGTTTTCCTTTAAGCTTTCGTTCTCCTTTAATAATGCTGTAGAATGTTGGTGTATCAGATGGCATGATTCTTATACGTTACGTTCATCCACAACCATTTAAGACAACCAAAAGTACTGACCAAAATAAAAGTGTTGAACAAAGTCAGTGATGGATGAAATTGTCCCATTTTGCTTCGCCACAAATTCGTGAATTTCCCGCAAAATTCAAAATTGACACCGCCGACAATTTAGACACCCATTAAAGTAAATGGGCATCCATTTAATTGTCACTGGCATTGGAACTGTCGACAGCGTCAAAAAAATTTGACGCAGCCACATTTTCACGCCAATTTTGCGAAACACAGAGATTCACTGGGAATTTGCGCCTGGCGAATAAATTCGCCCATCACTAGACAAAGTATTTTGCTTTCAAAAACGAAAAATAACTTTGAAATTCAAACATATATTTTAATGGTACAAACTTATAGTGGTTCGAGGAAATGTTTTTCGCTCCAGGCCATAAGTTGCACCTACTGCTATTCAGAACTCTGCAGACATACCTGGCCAGAAACAGTTGCACAGTGACCACCATGAGAATACCGTCCTTTCATTTATATGATATATTATCTTAATGCATTTATTGTTGGTTTCAACTCACTTCTAGAACAAGTGATGGCCTTCATTTTGGTGGTGGAACATTGTTCTTCATTAAGTAACAAGAAAGAAACTCGAGCAGCGCAATTTCCTGACAATGAATGACTGCACAATTCACAGATTAGTACAGATAATTTTTACTTAGTTTCACACATCATTTTTAATATCAATATACAACTGTAAAACCTGTGATAGTCAGTAATCTCACTTATAACTGGTAAGTAATCTCGAGATCTCTGCACAGCAGCCAATGGAGAAAACAAATGTGCTTGTGAAGTAACATGAGGAATGTTTGCCCAGGTCCAGCAAGCCATAGCAACTAGTGAGACACTTGCTACTTAACTTGACTTAACTTCTCATTGTTTGCTGTGGTTGCTGTGTTAACTGTACCATGGCAGCCATTGCCATATATTACCTCGTAACCCTCAAAGTATATAAATAACAGTAACATTGAATCTTTGCCTCATATTGCACATTCAGAATCTTTTCTCAGGGTGTGGATGATGGTTGCTACTTAGCAGCTTGACTCCTGATGTTTTAATGCAGTATTGGAGGCCAGTAAGTGGTCCTCTATTGTCCTCACCATAGAAATCCAACCAGCTATTACTCCCCAGGCCTAAACTCTGTCATTAATGTAATATGGAGTGTAAACTGAAAAAAAATGGAATGACTAATTCCAAATGAAACCTTCAGAAACACCTTCCTGGTGTCAATGTAGAGGCAGAGCAGGTCATGCTGATGTTAAACAACAATTAGGGACTAATATATATTACCTTGTAATGCTTTCCCTCGCAGCCTATTCTATCCTAGCTCCAGCTCTGCAAAACCTGCAGTACAGGTTTACCTAACTCTGCTTTCTACTAAAAAGAATGTATATCAATAAGCATGTTTAGGGAGCCATATGTTTTATAAAAATACAATTGGGTCTCATGGTATGAGCTGGAGAACGTTGCTATATTACTAGCCAACTTGGCAGGTAATGATAAATTCCATCAAGTGCTTTAGGACAACACAACAAATGTAGATACAAGTGTTTATGACCAGCAATTAAATATGCACACGTTTAATATTTATATTCCTTTTTTTTTTATGAATTATCCCATTTGACTTGACCCACAGCCACTTCAATAATATTTAACACAATATAAGGAAACAAAAAAGTGTAGTTTTTTTAAAGTGGCAAATTGGTTTTCCAAGGACAGGAATGTTTCTTTAAAGACAGTGAGGTCTTTAGTTTGATTGGGGCCTGCTGTGTATCAAACTTCTTCTAGTTTTATGATGGTGCTGGAACATCGTATGGGTTCCTTTCAACTATGGTGTCATTACAAGCTGCCATGGTTCACTGGATCTGTGTTTCCATATACGTGTATTTAAAACTGTCAGTCGTTGAAGGGTCAAACAGACTGCCAGTCATTTAGCCATTAGGGGAACTAAATAAAATATGCCTGAGGATGACACGTAGTTCACACTCCCAATTTGTCTCCTGCTTTTCTGATTACCTGTGTCCATCACAGCTGTTAGGAATGGATTTGGGTCAATGAATGACTAAATGACAATGAAAACAACATTTCAATCAAAAGTTAACAATGATAAAATTCTACAAAACAGTGTAATGCCACTGTGCATGAAATCAGAGGGCCCTTTCAAAATATTGCTCTCTGATGTTTTTAAGCACCTTAAACACATTGGCTTTTTACCCATACTGTTTTTGAAAGATGCTATGACCTTTTAATTTATTTTATATTCTACACTGTTTATTGCCTCTTTTAAATAACTGTAACCCACCAAGCAGATAAAAAGAAAGCATAAAAAAATCAAAGATAAACACAGCTGGAAATATAGACTCAAAAATTATCCTTTTCCACTCAATGACAGCCTGTCTGTAAGAGTTCCCATAGTCTCTCATTGCTAAGTGGTCTTAATACATAAACCAGTCTGGTGTTTAATAAATTCATTTCACAGTCTATACAGTCTTCCTATGCATGTTATATTATATATATATATATAGTTCACAACAATAACCATACTGACAAATCCTTCTCAAAATTTACAAAAAATTTTTTTCAGCGTTTCGCCCCATAGAATCGAGTCGTCTTCTTCACTTCCTGAGGACGGCTTGATTCTAGGGGCAGAAACGCTGAAACATTGAATGAAAATTTTTTTTTGTCAATTTTGAGAAAGACCTGTGAGTGCGGTTATTGTTGTGAACTATGAGTATTGTTTTTGACTGGCACCCAGGTGATATCTTTACAGTTTTTCTGAGTGCACCAGACTGGACTTACATATATATATATATATATATATATATATATATATATATATATATATATATATATATATATATATATATATATATATATATATACATACACACATATATGTGTGTGTGTCTGTATTTGTGTGTGTATATTTGTGTGTATATATATATATATATATATATATATATATATATATATATATATATATATCATACATATACCTATACACACATATATTATATATATTTACATATACTTTTAGTTTCCTTCATTGATTTTATCTGTTGTGAGGTCCCGTAATTTACTTGAATCTTCACCGTAAGTGCAAGAAGATCGAATATATAGTTTTTTACTAGTTTGTTTCCAGTAGGGTATCATTTATACGCTCAAGTGTCAAGGAAAAATCCAACAATATCAGTACCAAAACGCATTGTTCCTTGCTCTCTCCTAGTAGCAGAAAGCGAGAGCATAACAAATAGCAAGTGTCATTGTGTCTTTGTATTGCAACTATGTTTTTTTTAAGGGAAATCTGTATTATCTCTGGTCCACATCAGATACATTAGATTTTGTTTTTCCACTATTATCCTCATTCTGTTCAACTGTATACATGTCTTCCAAGCTTTCTTCGCTGTCATTTTCCTCTGATTCTGTCAACAGCTCCTCATCTTTGTATTCTGCCACATCCACCGCTATTCCCAAGTGCTCCTTGAGTATGCCATGGTGTTTGACATGGTAGCGTTGGTTCTGGAAGAATTTGATGATGGTGTGTTTAGGCAGATCGAGTTGGGCTGACAAAGTGTGTATGGCCTCTTGGTCAGGGTAGAGACCTACGTCATGAATAAAACTCTGAAGTATGCCTAAAGCCTCCAGTGAAATTTTAGTGCGAGATCTTGGCTTTTTGGTGCAGCTGTCTTCAGGTGGTGGTGGAACTGTCGGAGCTTCTTCTCGTGGAGGTGAGGTTTCTTTGGCTGGCTGTGGCTGTTGCCCTAAAAGTATCTGTTGAAAGAAATGTTTTAGATTTAGCCAGAGTATGAATTTATAATACAACGTCAGCACGTTATAATCAAGTAAATTGGTTTAATCTGACCAAATTGGCCACATCTGCATATGTGTGGTAAGCGTTAAAAGATGGATAGCATTGTCAATGAATGACTTTTATGAGTATGTAAACCTTACACTTGTATTTCTTGTACATGTATGGGACCTGTTATCCAGAATGATTAAATCAGATGAGTGAGGAGAGCAATCCAAACAGCAGAATACCTGCTACAATGTGGTTTATTTGCAACTGCAGACACTGTACACTGTGTGTAGTTGCAAATAAACCACATTGTAGCAGGTATTCTGCTGTTTGGATTGCTCTCCTCACTCATCTGATTTAATTGTTCATGTTAAAGACGTGCGGTGAAGTCTTTGAGGAAAGAAGCACCAATCTACTTTAAAGTTGGCAGTGCGCTGAAGAAATTCAAAGAAAAGTTGTTATCCAGAATGCTCGGGACCTGGGGTTTTCCGGATAATGGATCTTTCCATTATATTATATCTTAGTTGGGATCAAGTACAAGTTACTGTTTATTACAGAGTAAAAGGAAATCATTTTTAAAGATTTGGATTATTTGGATAAAATGGAGTATATGGGAGACAGCCATTCCGTAATTCTGAGCTTTCTGGATATCGGGTTTCCGGATAAGGGATACATGTACTACTAGGGGGTTATTTATCAATGTCCGAATTTATCTCAATACTTTCTGAAAAAACTCCAACCAAATCCGCACGGGTTTTTTGGGCTTATTTATTAATACACTTTCCCGAAAATTCCCGAAAATTTTGTTTTTGGGAAAAAATCTGATTTTCACGATTTTTTTCAGGTTTTTCATCCGATGTTCCTGATTTTTCACTTTTCATTTTTCAATTTTGCCCGAAAACTCGGGGTATTGCCAAAAACCCAGCGCACATCAAAAAATCATTGGGACTTCTCCCATTGACTTATATGCAACCTTGACAGGTCTGAGATGCCGGATTTTCAGATTCAGACGTTTCCATCCTCGGGGTTAAATAAATTCTGAAAAATTTGTGATTTTTTAAAAGTCAGATTTTATAAAAAAAAAAATCATGAATTTTTTTGTGATTTTTGCATTTGGAGTTTAGTAAATAAACCCCCAGCGTTATCTAAAAATACTATATATGTTACAATGCACTTTCGTAATACAATGCACATAAATATCTTTTTTGCCAATGAAGGCCTGTACACATTTCGTGATATAATCAAATGCTATTAATAAAACATGTTAGAAAGACTATCAGCTTGCTTGCTGAAAGTTCACTACAGCAGATAAAGCGTCTCGCCTTCAATCTCTGCGTGCTGAAATATGTTCTGCAGGAGAGAATGGAAACCAGCTGTAAAGCATGTGTAAAATCAAATGGTCGCTGCCTGGAGGGAAGGAAGTGGTATAGTGAAGGAACAATTTGAGCAAAAGTATATAATGCACTGTATCATTATGCCAGCGATATGCATTATGCATTATAAGCAATAGTTTGGCGGTAGGGTTAACAATGGATTAACAAGCCACTGTGCCTGTAGTTCAGATGTTTTGTCATTGTTTCATATGGAAGGTGGAGCTAAAGTGAGTAAGACAGCTATGTCCTCGGAAATTCATTTCTTGTATTTTGCTTTTGGTCAGAAACGACCCATTTATGGTTGCTGGCTGAGAGATTCTATCTATAACATATGTCAAGGCGGTTGTCTGTTATGTCATTCTTAATAAAATATCAAATAGTTAATCATGCCTTTTATCTTCAGTTTACTTTAAAAGCTATAAACTATAAAGCAGCGGAACTGTGTGTGCCATCTTAACTAGCTACTATTTCTCTAAAGAAATAAATAATACAACACATAATGGCAAATTGGGGCAATTTTGTTCCAACTATCTCATTCTCTGCAAATTGTAGTTAGGCTCAACCCAACACAAACACTGATCAAATGCAGCAACTTTAGGACTCATGTTTCATACCCCTGACTGACTGATTTTTGTTTGAACCCCTAAGCATCTGACACTTTCTACAAGCTTACTAGTGAGCAGAACACAGTAAAGGAACCAATAAAGATATAACTAACAATGGGGGTAGGAAGGCTCATTGATAACAAGTTTTGTATTCTGGCCTTAAAATATTTTGTTGCCACATCTCCCTGCATGAACAATGTATTGCGGTAAATACGATTAGTGATGGGCGAATTTGCGGCGTTCGCGCGAAATTCACGAAACGGCAAAAAATTCGCGAAACGGCGCCGGTGTCTCGTTTTTGACGCCGGCGCCCGTTTTTTCGACGCCGGCGCCAGTTTTTGAATATAAGAAAATAAGAATTTTTTCTGCGAATTTTCGCCGGCGTTTCGCAAATTTATTCGCTGGTGGCGAATCGCGCAAATTCGCCGCGAATTCGCGCCTGGCGAATAAATTCGCCCATCACTAAATACGATATAAAGGTGATTTGAACGTACAGCACTGGAAAATGTTTATGTGACACTTGTATAATGTCCTCAGTAGTGTCCAAAATTGTATGGCCCTAGAAAAGAAGCCTGTTCATGTTCTATAGCAGATAGATGAAGTTCAAAGTGGAACAAGTACAATTTAATTTCTAATGCATTTTACTGGAAGCAAAAAGATCGTTCTGAGATACTAGTTAATCTCTGATCTTTTCAGGCTGCAAAGGTCAAGTACCCAAGAGAGTCTGTCCATTATTAAATAGAAGTATATATATAGATATTTACAACGTGAAATTGTATACTACAGGTGTTAAATTACATTTTTACTTCAGGCAGGTTTAATATTACCTTTTTTTGTTACTGTTTCCCCTTGCGGGTTCCCAAAGAAAAAAAAAAGAAAAGAAAAACCGCGTTCTTCAATATAAAAAGAGCGTGTCAAGGAAATCAATAGCAGCGTGCAAAACGGTAGGAAGTCAGACATGGAAATTTGTGTTCAATTTCATCCAGCCCTGGTCAAATTTTTTTTTTTAATATAGAACGAGTTGCTTGTGGCAGATTTGGGATATTGTTTTTATACAGCACAGATTAATAATTGTGATTATATGAACTAGGGCTCCTGTTGAGATGTACTTACTGTGTGTTCTTTGATGCAGTTACAGTTAAATCTGTAAACCCAGTGCCCATTAGGGTTAATCTGTGCTATACTACATAAAATATCAGTTTAGTAGCAAAGAAAACAATAATTTGCATTGGTATTAATAAAATGAACATCTGAAATATATAATGTGCTTTAGTAATTTATTTTAAAATTGATAGTATTTTTGCTTAAATATTAAATTTTCCTTTCTCAGTTTTATTTCACCCGACAAAGAAACACTACTATATATGGGATACCATATACCAGTAATCCCCAACCAGTAGCTCGTGAGCAACATGTTGCTCTCCAACCCCTTGGATGTTGCTCTCAGTGGCCTCAAAGCAGGTGCTTATTTTTGAATTTCAGAGTTTTAATTGTATAAAAACAAGATGTACTGCCAGGTAGAGCCTCTTGTAGGCTGCCATAGCCACATAGGGGCTACCAATAGCCAATCACAGCCCTTATTTGGCACCCCAAGGGACTTTTTCATGCTTGCGTTGCTCCCCAACTCTTTTTACATTTGAATGTAGCTCACAGGTAAAAAAGGTTGGGGACCCCTGCCATATACTGTTAAGTCAGCCACTAAGTTGCCTTATACCATATAATTCTTTAGTATTTTGGCTAGGAAATATTTATAGTAAAATCCTAAACTAAATATTGGTCATTGCTTACATAAACTGCCTCTGAAGCAATAAAGGGCTTCTTATGGGCCATCCCTGCCCAGGCTGAATTTGATTAAACCAAGGGCCATAGTTATTATGCTGTGTACAATATGGCAGGATAATACACCGCATTTCACCACGCTTCACTGTTTAAAAAATCGCATAACACTTTTATGCATTTTTTTATGTGACTTCCGCTGCAAGCAATATAAAGTAACGGTGTCAAATCTGGTGTTCCCATGGAAAAAAACGTACTCACACCTTCGCCATTTGTTTTACACAGCTTTCTACACCGCTTTTTGGCAAATTTCGTTTTACACAGCATAATAAATATGCCATTAGAATATTACTTAAGAAACCCTTAAAAAATGCCCAGACATACAGTATCAAAAATGTGTGCATTCCAACTAGGATCATAGGATGCCAGCAAACCAAAATTATTAAAAAGGCAAAGCTTCTATTTTTCCATACACAGTGAAACCTCAGTTTTACATACCATGATTTTAAGTTTCCCGCATTTTGCAGTTTTTTTTGTGGTCCTACCAATTTATAAAGCATTTCAATAGGTGCTTTCCCCCGAACTTTTATAATATTTTCCTGGAATTTTTACCCAAATTTTGTCCTGATGCTCCCAAAATGGTTGTTTGTTATTATTAATAGCTGAATGTTTTTATTAGTAAAATTAAGATTTTAAGTCTAATTAGTAAAGAAAGCACTTCATACAGTTATGCACAAATCACTTTAGGTTGTTCATGTGACGGACAGAGAAACCTTGCACATGTACCCCATAGTGTAACCTTAATGCTGCAATGCTTATCTCTTGTCATTAACAAAGTAAAGATTGCATTTCATAGTAAAACTCTTTTGAGTACTTGAAGAATAAGTTGCTTAACAAATTTCCCTGATTTTACATTTTCCTGGAACTCAGAAAAATGTAAAACGGGGGTTCTACTGTAGATATATATTTATTGTCTGCAGAGTTTTAGTTCAGCAACCAATGGAAGGTCCCCGAATGAACATTCTTAAAAGAAGGATGCTCATGGGAATTCTCATAATTGCTTATTTTGTGTATTTTTGCCCTTTGCCTAAATTTAAAGGGGGGAATGTAATTAAAGTTGCAAAGAAAAAAACAATTGCGCATTGACGCAAACTATAAAATTCACAAAGGTCTTCCACTGTCGGAAGTGGTCACTAAACAGTTTCCGGGTTGGCAAAAGCTATATTAAATTTGCGCAAAGCAAAATGTATTAGTCCAAAGGCATAACTTTTCGCATTGAGAATAGTTTTTCTGTTACCAACTTTTGTTACATTCCCCCTAAAGAGTATTACTTGCTCTTTAAATTTCTAAATTAATCAGACAATAACTAAAGAGTGAGATATTCCTATGTAAAGTGTATTTTCACGACATGAAAAATACATATTTTAGAAATTAACAGAACTTAATCAATTCTTATCAAATGTGCTTTCAGTGTATATTGGTAGGTCACTCTGTTGCCCTGTTATTATTAGCAATAAAAAAAGAACAGAAACTATAAAGATGAACAAATACAATAGGAAAATGTTATTTCATATAGCACGAACAATACGAGAAACACATTTTTGACCTAAGAAACCATAATGCATATAATTTAGCTTGAGAGACCAGGCACTTATTTCATTCTGTTTTAACCATAAGTCATTTGTCTATGTAAGGAAGGGTCACTGCAATACTGCAAAGCAATAATGTGTCTGATGAATAGATTCAGTATAACTGTTAGCCTTAAAAAGACAATATAAGAATTTTCAAGGCTGAATAATGAGCATAGGCCAATATTTTATTTGTTGCACAGATGTCATTTCTTCGGTAAGCTCAAATTCAAAAATTGCATTTTATTCTTTTATTTTAAGTTAAATATTTCATAAATATAGCACTATTTTCCATTCTTATATATCCCAATGTGATTTTGAAGAATACAGAATCAGGGAACTCTGCTTCTTTACTCTGTGCATCATCAAACTGCAGTTCAGCAACTGTTCTTAGATAACAAGAACCCCAAATAGGCTCCCAATATGTAATTCTTACCATAGGCAGGAGGCAACTACAGGGTTCTAGTAAGCCCGCTGGGTCCTGTCTACCTCACACACACACATATATAGTGCATACAGAAAAATCCTGCAAACCTTTTGAGAGCACAAAGATTTAGGTGCAATTAAAATTTGCACCTTTCTCCGTAATAATAATAAATGGGGCCCCATACATTTAAAACATGCATGCACTATATCACCTGTGCTGTAGAATTCTCATTTGATTTTAATAATAAATGGCCCTTCACTGTAATAGATTTATAGAAATAAGCATAAATATGTCCTACAATAGAACTTCATCCTACAAAGTAAATGTACTTGAACTTTCACCAGCAGAGTCCCCCAATACCCCCACCCAACAAACTGAGTCCCAGTTTCCAAAAGTGATAAACGTGTCTCCAGCTGTCCCACCACTGTATTCTGCCACAACTCTGCGAGCAGCTGTTTCTCAGTTAGAAGGTACCACAACCTGCCCCCATTGCTTCCTGAATGCCTTTGTAGCTTATCAAGTGTGATCTAGGTACATGGTGCAAAAATTAGAGGAACTAAATGTAGAAATTACTGAGGCTAAATACAAACCACACACTCTTGGCACTGTCCATTAACCTTATGGCTACTGGGAAGTTAACCCATTATCAGAAAGACCTGCAATGCTTTATGGAACTTAAAGGGATTCTGTCATGATTTTCATGGAGTAGATTTTATTTCTAAATTACACTGTTTACACTGCAAATAATTCACTCTACAATGTAAAATGTAATTCCTATCGCAACAAGTGTATTTTTCTAGTTGTAATATTGGTGTGTAGGCAGGAATCTCAGGTAATTTTGCCTGGTCATGTGCTTTCGGAAAGAGCCAACACTTCACAATGGAACTGCTTTGACATAAACTATTGTTTCTCCTACTCAATGTAATTCAAGGTGCAGCAGTGGGACATGGACATTACTATTGTGTTCTGTTCTTATATCTACCAGGGAGCTGTTATCTGGTTTCCTTTCCATTGATGGGCTGCCAGGAGGGAAAAGGGAGAGGTGATATCACTCCGACTTGCAGTACAGCAGTAAAGAGTAACTGAAGTTTTTTCAAAGCACAAGTCACATGACTGGGGCACCAGGGAAATTGACAATATGTCTAGCTCCATGTCAGATTTCAAAATTAAATTAAAACAAAATCTGTTCTTTTGAAAAGTGGATTTCAGTGCAGAATTTTGCTGGTATAGCACTGTTAACTGATGCATTTTGAAAAAAACATGTTTTCCCATTATACTGGACATTAGCTAGATTTTAAAAAGTGTGCATGTGTTGCTAGCCATTGTACTACACACAAAGTGAGTGCATTTTTACCATACACATTTATATATGATTTAAACTACAGCAGGGTGCCAATGTGCTTAAAGTACCTGCTTTGGTATATGGGGTGCAGGGAAAAGAATATGTCAACACAAAGGAACCCTTTACTGAACACCTGTCTTGGTCAGGCAGTTTTCCGACTGCAAGTTACACCTACAGGTGCTATATCTAACGTTCTATCAGTTCAATCACATGCAATTGAATTCACACCTATCCACGCTGCCTGTTCCATCGCAGACACAAGTTGCATCTTTTTGGGTTGGACTGAGTATCTGGTTTGAAAATGGGAGCCTGATTTATGCTGCAACTCTGTGAAAGAATGTTGTATCGGTTGGAGTGTAAAAGAAATCAATGTAAATTGCACCCATTTATAGTTCTTTGCACTCACTTAGTTAGCAGGCCCCAAAGTATTTGGTCAGTATGACTTTAGATTTTCCATATGATAATGTTTAATCTGGAGTCCTGTTGCAAATTCATCTCCCAGTGGCAGCATATGGGTTAAACCACACATGGAATGCTTCTACAAGAAGGTTGCCTTGCAATCTGCTGAAAGGTTTTGATTGAAAATATTATTGAGCGGCTCTGCATCACTCGGCTTCCTGTTTATTATATTTCATAGGAGCAATAGGTGCCAAGACATTAAACTGCCAATAAACTATTAATACTGATTTCTTTCTGCTCCACTCTTCATCATCAATGCAAATACACTCCAGCTAAGAACAGTACAAATGCAAATCTTACAAGATATCTGCAGTAGCTCAGCTTCTTGCTTAGGCAATCATTTGGAGGGTCTTCTGTCAACCCAAATGACCTATGTACCTATGTAACCTTACATGAGGTCTAGTTCTTCTATGCGGTGCATTTGACTGCTAGGGATGTAGCGAACCGCCGAGTATGTGTTCGCGAACGCCGTTCGCGAACACCGGCAAAAAATGCAAACAGTTTGCGAACTTCGAACATCCGAAAATCGTTCGATTCGAACGATCGAAGGATTTTAATCGTTCGATTTTAGCGACCGAATGGTCGAATGGTCGAACGATTTTGACGCGAACGCCTATTGGCGAACGTCGCGCGACGTTCGCGAACTTGCGGCGGACGCGAACAGTCGAAGTTCGCGCGAACTAGTTCGCCGGCGAACAGTTCGCTACATCCCTATTGACTGCCATATCCTATGAATAATATCATTTTTGTTGTTTCTATTGAATCACTGCTTTCAAAATCAAATTGAGTTGAATTTGACTGCACTGATTGCAGCAAGTAATGAGAGGTAACATTGATATAAAAAGGCAGTAGAATAGTACTGAGACAACAGGTATCACTCTCACTCATGTTCATCTATTCAAGGGAAAACCATTTGCTTTTGCGAAACAAAAGTTTGGGAATGTATAGTTGGAGATTGATTCAGGCTAAATGTAATGTGTATTTTCTCAAAATGAACTTTGCAACTGAAATACTTTTTGCCTTTAAATGATTAAATCAGTCACTGGCATTTCAGGTAGCAGTTTAGTAACTATTAATGACCCATTGAGTTAAAGAATAATTGATCCTGCTTTGACCTGTAGGATATGGCTCTGGTCTTGGATTTAAATCTAGAATCCATGGCAAAGCAAGATTGGGCTTCTGTTGCATGCCAGAAAAATGGATTCAGGATATACACCAAGAAATGGATTCCAAAATGCAAGAATAAAAACAATAGTACAATAAAGCAACAAAAAACAATAGTACACAATCGGGCATGCTTACAACAAAAGGGAAACATGAAAAGTAAAAAATGACTACAAACTGCCTGCAATGGTTTTTCTACAATTTGCCTTCATGGAATGTGCATCTTGGGCCCATAGGCACAACTCTGTGTGCTCCTAGAACAGTGCATAAAGAGTCGCACCTATCTCTATATGTTGCTCTGTTGCATACAAGAGGACTAGGAGGCTGGAAACACATCCCCTAACACACCCCTAGCTTACAGTTTGTGTCATTCAAAACATGCAAGCCAGGAGCACTTGAGTACCAATGTTCTTTGGTGCCCTGCATTTATCTTGTACTGAAGTAGAGTGCTGTCCTGGTGCCTGTTCAAAAGGTTATTATGCCTTATTAATATTGTTATTATTATTCAAAAGGTTATTATGCCTTTTTGGAGTTAACTAATGTTAGTACTCAGAATAAAGAGGTGTGAGCATAACGTCGACAGAAGCAGTTGCACCAAATTATTTTAATGAATCTAGTACAAGGGAAAGCAATTTAATTAACTGCTGTCATGGAGGATTGTATTAATGAATGCTCACAAAGGAATTTCAGGCAAGCCAAGTTTGCAAATAGAAGCGGAAGCTATTTCATGTAGTGATGTGGTGTGCAGTTCTCCCTGTGCCAATGAAAACCAGTTATTTCATTAGATGAGAATTTATTTATTGTGGATTTATTAATGTTTCCAACGCGGCTTAGGGAAAGCTTCTCTTTCACTTCCAACACTGAAGTTCCTAAGGCACATTTTTAGTAGAGTAGAGTAGAGAAGAGAAAAGTAACTTGGTTAACCGCCATCTCCAGGGAACAGCACACACACAACTTGAGGTTTTTATACAGTGGCTCGTAGTGGTAAAGCATTGCTTTAATTAACATTGCTAATTACCAAGTGTTCCATATGAAATCATACCTTACGAATGCAGTACTTATTTCAGCAACAAGATAAATAAATATTTTAACTTTTTTGTGCAGAAATGGAAAAAGGGTGTATGTATTATTCAGTATTTTAAATAATGATGGGTCACTTCTCGGTTAAAAAACCAAGGGTTTATTAAAACGTAACTTTTTGGGGTCGTGCTTTTTGATGCCAAAAATCTAAAAAAGTCGCTTTTCTGGGCATTATTATGCAACAAAACTGTGACAATTCCGAATACGAAAATACTCCAGCTTAGACCTGTCGAAATCATGTAAAAGTCGTTGGCAGATTATTGACAACTGGAAGATCCTTGATTTGTGGTTTTCAAGGTTTTCAGGTGTTTTTTAAACTGGCTATTGTGCGATAATACAAAAAAGTTATTGTTTTCGTGCCACAAGTCGGAAAAGTCGCAGTTTTCACAACTTTTCATGCTTTATCAGTTAGGATTCTTTTTATAAATCTCATGAAATGTATGGTTTTAGAGAAAGTGAGTGTAGTCATGGTTTCTAAAACCATTAAGATGTTGATAAATAGGTCTCCACAAGTCTGAGACTGTTCTGTTTCTGTACCCCAATCAATGGAAAATAATATAATTATATATGCCTAGTATATATAGCATAATCCTTACACCCTTCCCACATCCAAGTAGACTCTGTCCATTTTGGGCTCAGTAAACCAGAAATGTCCTGCTTGTTTGGGAAATTGGGAGCTAGGCATAACTGATTTATTTATACTATCACCAAGTTTCTAAGAAAAGAATCCATCCTCTAATAACAATCTCTTCCTATAAAGTGGAAGACATATTACATCTTCGGCTTAACACACCCCTATAGTTGCTTTCTAGATTACTAGATTCAAGCTTTGCAGCATAAACCATAATTGATGATGGTATTATTACCCTGTAAACTTAGTCTTGTGTAGATATTATAATAGCAACTAGTGATGGGCGAATCTCTCTGTCTGTTGGAAAGTTGCAAAACACATTGAAGTTAAAGGGGAGTCAAAATCATTTTGATGAGAGCGACAATTTGTATACGTGCAAATGCATTAAAGTCAATGGGCGTCTGAATAATTTTTATGCACGCGTCAATTTTGACGTGTGGCTAATTATTTTTTTTGTGGTGGATTCATGGCGAATCCACGCCTGCCAAATTTATTCGCCCATCACTAATAGTAAGTATAACAATATCAGACCTAGGGGTCCGTTTACTAAAGTGCGTTAAAAATATTCGCACAATATATAGACAGAATTTTCGCCAAATATGTTATCGCCAGTTTACTAACCTGCGGTAAATATAAATTTGCGAATTTTCTTGCGCAAGAATAATTATTCGCCAGTTATCGCATTTGCTGAAAATAACGCTACGTACGCATTATCGCATGGTTTACTAAACAGCGAAATGTGCTAAAGACAAAATTAACGCCAGAATATTTGCAAACTTTTACCGCCACCTATGTAGTGGCGTAAAAGTATTTTTTTCGCCAGAAAATTCTCAAGGGGCAGGAAATATCCCATAATACTGTTTTTTTTTACCGATCATTCTTTGCTGACAGGAGAGAGATCTGTAGCTATTGCTGACAGGATGTTTTGGCATCTGCTTCTATCTGTTGCAACAGCAGCAGTTTCAGCTCAGAGGTGTATTATTGGCAGCGGCATCACAGTCCAAGGATTCGTCAGCCTCTTCACTTTTTTGGTTTCATTGTGATTGGCTACATTAAACTGTACATTTCTATGAAGCAAAGAGATTGACTGGTATGATTTCTTGTTCATATGATTCTATTGGCAGAAGGGTTTATATGATGCAGACATGTTTGATTGGTGTTACTCTGGTGTCACTCTGGTGATGTTGTTGGATGGTATAATCATCAGTCAATAAAGTTTATGAGTTTTGAAGGTGCATTTCTGGCCATAAATGTCACAGTAAACATTGCCATAATAACCGCCATAAAACAAGACTATTTTATAGCATAAATATTCGCAAAAACTAAATTTTTCGCCAGAAAATTCACAACTCGCTAAAATTACGTAGTTACTGCAAGTGATCGCAATGACTTCTGAGCGTATCTCTGTTTAGTAAATTTAGTCGCTGCGAATATTCTGGCATAAAAATATTCTCAGCGATAACATGCGGAAACTTAAAGTCAGATTTACTGCACTTTAGTAAATGGACCCCCTAGTGTTTTGAAGGTGATATTTGTATAAAACCTACCATATTTCCTTAGTGCAGGTTGAACTCTTGCATTCTTGTGTGTATTATGAACATTTTCACTTTTTGCTTTACAGAAGATACTTTGCAGTATATTACACATTCAGGGGCTTTTGATTTACCTGTTAATATCCTAAAGCAAAATAGTAACTGTTTAGTAACAAATAGTAACATGTCCTTTTTTATAGCACTGTGTATTGCATAATGCCTTTCAGCCCACATCAACATTACAGCTGAGCCAATATAATACTGTAATTCATAGTGACAGAGTCAGAATATGGAAAACTCATTGGGACGGCAGCCTCCAAAGCAGCAGAGAGCTGTGTGCATGTTAACAGGTTTATCTATCATAAAACTGAGTGAAGCACACCTGCATGAAAGCCTTAGCACATAAAGACAGCATGGATTAGGTTTCACGTTTGCCACTTGTAAAACTTTCATGCAGAATCACTCACAACTATAAAGGATTTTACATCTGCATGGTTGGGAAATGACTGATGGCCCAAATTAGGGCAGGTGTGCCCCTTGAATTCAGTGCGGCTGCAAAGGGATAACTGGCATATCTATAACACCAGAGAAAGCTCTGTCACTACAGAGAGTAAAAGCATATCTGCTATTTCTCTTATGATACAAGGAAATGGCAAATTGTATGTCGGCAAGCTATGTACCAAGAACACCATATAAAATAATAATAAAAGTTGACAGTTGTAAGATAGTAGGAATCTGATTTGGGTAATGTAGTAGTCTGCTTGTGTGGGCATTTTGGTTAAGGGCATTCCTGCTCTTTTGCCATTGTCTTATGATCAGGCCTGGATTTGTGGAAAGGCCACCAAGGCCAGGCCTAGGGCAGCACTGCTTATGATTTCTGTTCCTATTCCTGTTTCCCTCTTCCTGTCTAAGCTGAGAGCAAGCATGGAGGAGGCCAGACTTACCTTCCATATTGTAATAAATGTACTAGAGGTTACTGTGCTTGTTTGACTACCTTACCTAAATTAAAAAAGCAGAATAATTTAACCCACTGCTAGCCAAGCAGTTTATCACAGGTGACATGTGATCATGGAACATAAGGGACTATATAATCCAGTAGATAATAGGCACAACCCTATTGTGTACCTACCTAAGTCACCAAGATATTGTAAAGACAATAATAAGATATTTTCCCTTTAGTTCTCAATACAAACAAGTGGCTATTCCAAATATGTCCCTAACAAATATGCAACTCAAATGAAAACCAGCACAATTTCATGATAGACTATCATGAAATCTGATTGGATCAGAGCCGGCAAGTCGGTACTGAAAATCCAGTAAACTGCTGCTTCCTATTGATGAAGGAGAGTACCAGTCTGCCATAAAGTGACAAGGCCACACCTCCCTCCCACTTCCCAAGCAATCATATCAGTGCCATCAGGTCATACATGTGTGTGGCAAATTCCACTGGAATGGATTACTCAGCCAGTAAGTCAGTCGATCATATCAGACTGGAATCAGACCATATGTGGCCATTCTAAGGAACAACACAACATATTTAAGTACTTAAGTTTATTTACAGTAATCTAAATATCCTTGTTATATTAGAATTGTAATGTTATCAGCTACATCTGAAACATAAGGAAAAAGTACAAAACAAAAACTATTCTGAGAGGCAGACATTTGCAGCGGCCAAAATCCTACTGTACCTCATTCTGCGTTAGAGAGTCATAAATAGGAGCTTTCAAGCTATCCTACTTTTAAAAGGCTGGCACATTTATTGAAGTCATGTGTCTGATTTGTGCTCTGAATGTAGCTTTTGTATTTTAATTTTTTTATTAGGGGCTCCACAGCGCTGCCTGTCTCTGCCAAAATATTTTTTTAGATCCTTTTTCTTTGTCTACAGGGGAATAAAACAGAGCATGATAACTAAAACAACACGCTGAGAAAATGAGATATTTATGGTATATAATTGACCCTTGAAAGGGCTAAAGACCCAGAAATTGCTCTAATATATCACAGCCATGAATTGGAATTTGTACTATGGCTTAACTCTTTGCGTAACATATTGCTAGGTTTCTCTCCCACCCACTGACTGAATGGCAGTAAATGAAACATGTCAGGAAATCTTGGATTTCTTAAATAATCTTTCTCTCTGATCCTATGCTTTTGCCAACCACAACATGGAAGTACAATGGATACTGGGACTTGGGATCAGATAGATCAGGCCACCCGACAGGTATCCATCTAAACTGGGATGGCCAAAGGGATTAATAAATCATAGGGATAAATAAGGGATAGGGATAAATAAGGGATTTACTCAGCCATGGACATGGTTACATAGCATGTCCATTTGTTTGAGACAGTGGACTGAATGATCAAATCTAACAGAAAGAGATGAAGGCCTGTGGCTCCTCTGGCTTGCTCATCTGTTTATGAACCATCCACTCAACACCGCAGATGACCTTTTCAGTTTGGACAGACAATACAGGAGTAATCCCATCTATTAAAGAGATACTGTATACTTTTTCTTTATTTCTCTGTTTTCATATAGTATTGCTGAATGGTCTAATAACTAGACCAAGGTGAAATGCTGCTATACATACAGTACATTTATGGTTGTATAGTCAGATTTAATCTGACCGGGCATTTATGGCAGCTTTTGATTGGACCTTCATCAAATCTTGAATTTAGGATATTCTCAGCAATAACATTTCCTGCCTGAATTTACCCATAGGAAATAGAAAGCAATCATATTGTCATGTGATGTAATATCACATGATAATATCATTAAGCTTAAATGGCTAGAAAATTGGCTACAGTTTAGAGACATTGCCCACGTGTCAGGGTCTATGAAAAATGTTCCGTTAAACCCAAATACCTGTAATTATGGACCCCTATATACAGAAACAGATGAAGTCTGTTTTCTAGAAGAGAAAATTATATAAGTGCTTTATCTTTTTTAATAATAACGGGTATGCAATAGCTTTTTAACCACTGGGAAACCACAAATCAGTGAAACAGATTCTATGTAAGATGACAAAATGATATATCTAAAAATAGAAGAAATTAGCAGGATAGGTTCATTGCCTGGCCATCATTTTATAGAGAAAAAAATACACCGAATTTTATGAGGCATAGTAAAAATTGCCCTAGGTCTGCAATATTAAAAATGATGTTTCCCATTCAATCTTCCCTACCTATTTCTATTCCTTTTCCTGAGCCCTGCTGTTAATGGTTTGAAGAGATACAGTCATCCCTTATTTAAAAATAAGAAATAATACAATGATGCAATTATCTCTATATAAATCAGGCTCTATTAACAGGCTCTTATAAGATTCTGAGCTATATCAGAGCACTGAGCTTTTCAGATAAAGGCCTGACAATCTATATTACTTATATTACTTAGGCTGATTCTGTTTTTTATAACAGAATCCCAGTCATAAGGAATGGCAGAACTGCTTTCCTGAATGATATAACTATACATATATATATTGGACAATCCCTTGTGTAAAAATACTTTTTGTCAAGATGAACATATTTACCACCCAGGCTACTGTAGGTATATGACAAAGTCAGTGTGGAGAAAACATTCAGTATGAATTACCAATCAAGTAAAATAAAATAAATTTGAATTTGGATTTAATGGTGCTTCTGTCCAATCAGTGTATCTGCTTGTCCTATCTTTAAAAATGGTTAATATATTGCATTTTGTTAGCATGACCCTCCTCTGCCTGCACCATGACTGTGGTTCTCTAGAGTAAGCTGCCATCTCTTACCAGCTGGCTTCAGCTCCAGCCATCATTTCTGTGCACCACGACCACAATAAATATTTAATGCTTGCTTTAAAAACTTGCTGACAGCCCCAAACGCAGCCTTGCGTTACAATGTAACATGTCACATTGTGCAGAGATCTGGAGAATAGTATAAATAACCTCTAAAAAGCTGGAGGGCATTTAAAGACCAAGATAAATGGTGATTAAAAATGAGGAACCCCTCTAAAAAACAGCCATAAGCCCTGCAGAAATCGTAAGCATTAGCAAGGCCTGTCTGGTTAACAAGCCTGGGTTTAAATGCAAATACCTTTTACCAATATGTGAAAAGTTGAGAACAGGGGTTGAGAGTGGAGATCATTAAGTTATGGCATGTCCAAAATCACTAGCAAAGATCAAAGTAAAATGTGGATAGAAATGATAATAAAAAAGGCTTTCACAAATTGTGAAAACACAAATGTACACTAAATATATAAAACACTGAAACACTGAAATAATCCAGAGGAATTTTTGGTGTTTACAATTTACAGCACAGCTACAATTATTGGCACAAGATTATTTGGTTCCCTATAACCATTCTCAGGTGCAAGTCCTACTGTAGCTGACAAAGGTTTTAAGAATTAGAATGTGCCTATAATGATATACTGTATACCTTTTTCAGCATACAATGCCTGTGGATTATTTTATTGATGTCAACTGTAAAAGATTGGTTTCATACATTTGCATTATGAATTGCAGAACAAACACAAGGTTATATTTTATGAATGCATGCACAAACCACTAAACTGGAAGCAAACTTTTTTGTCCAAATGCATAAAAGTCAATGGGTGTTTTTTCTTATGGAGACTTTTTTGTCCTAATGCATTAAAGTCAACGGACTTTTTTTTCTTATTGTGACTTTTTTTATCCTAATGCAGTAAAGTTAACAGACGTTTTTTCTTATGGAGACTTTTTTGTAGGGATGTACCAAATGCAGGATTCGTTTTGGGATTTGGCCAGGATTCTGCCTTTTTCAGTAGGATTCGGATTCGGCAGAATCTTTCTGCCCGGCCGAACCAAATCCGAATCCCAATTTGCATATACAAATTAAGGGTGGGGAGGGAAATCGCGTGACTTTTTGTCACAAAACAAGGAAGTAAAAAATGTTTTCCCCTTCCCACCCCTAAATCCATATGCCAATTAAGGTTTCAGATTCAGTTCAGTATTCGGCTGGATCTTTCATACAGGATTTGGGGGTTCTGCCGAATCCAAAATAGTGGATTCAGTGCATCCATACATTTTTGTCCTAATGCATTATAGTCAACGGGCATTTTTTCTTATGGAAACTTTTTTGTCCTAATGCATTACAGTCAACGGGCATTTTTTATTATGGAGAATTTTTGTCCTAATGCATTAAAGTCAACGGTTGTTTTATCTTATGGAGACTTTTTTGTCCAAATGCATTAAAGGAGAAATCAACCTGTTCTGAAAAAAACCCGTACCCCCCACACCAGGTAGACCCCCCTTTCTCCTCCCCCCAGGCTAACTATCCCCCCAGAAGATGCCCCATACTCCATAATTACCCCTCGCCGCAGATTCTTCCAGCGAAGTTCCATGCGTCCATCTTCTGCGTCCTCGGAAAGCTGACTGCAAGATCAGCAATTTCCATGTAATTCCATGCATGCGCAGTTGCGCAAACCGGCAAACTGCTCCAACTGCGCATGCACAGAAATACTGATCTCAGAGTCAGCTTACCGAGGACGCAGAAGAAGGACGTGTGGAACTTCGCTGGAACAATCTGCGGTGAGGGGTCAATGGGCGTTTTTTTTCTTAAGGAGACTTTTTTGTCCAAATACATTAATGTCAATGGGCGCTTTTTCTTATGGGCGTTTTTTCTCTGTGAACTTTCCCGTGGCAAATTTTCACTGGAGTTTTGCAAAATAATTTGCACATGGCGAAATTCAGAATTTTGCTGCAAATCCATGGCTGACGAATAAATTCGATCATCACTAACAATCACTATCAGTCTGGAGGTAGTGGTAAATCCAGAGTTTATCTAAGTGAACATGAAATTAGATGCAAATTGCAATGGATACAAAGTAGCCTGTACCATTAATTATGCTGGAATTCTGGGGGGGGGGATTACTGCATCATGGGTAAAAAAAACATGTGGGAGAATGGTAATGCAAAATATATTCACAAATTTCTTTGTGCAAAAATTTTTTCTTTGCACAAGTTTTAATATAGCTTTTACAAACTCTGAAACTGTATAAAGAACTCTTCCTACAGTGGAAGAAGGTTTGCAAATTTTATAGTTTGCACCAGTGTATGTAATAAAACTTCTTACTGAAAAAGTTGTTGTGTTTGATCCAAAAGATGTATGGGGGAATGTAATAAAAGTCTGTAATGGAAAAAATATTTGCAATGCGAAAAGTTATGTTGTGAGAACAAATTTTCCATTGTGTGAATTTAATACAGCTTTTGTGAAACCGGGAAACTGTTTAGGGATCACTTTAGACAGTGAATGAAGGTTTGAGAATTTTACAGTTTGCACCAGTGCGCAGTCTATGTAATAAAACTTCTTACTGAAAAACTTGTTATATTTTACCCAAAAGATTACGCCACCTTCAAGCTCTTCTTAAAAGTGGGCAAAGCGCAATTAAAATTTGCAATAACAGTTTAAGGAAGAGTATTACATTGCTAAATGCAAATTTTTATTAGTGCAGATTGCTTTGCTCTTTGAGACTTTTATTGCATTCCCTCAATGGTGTTTTCCATCAAAATGTTGCACTCAGGACACTGCTCTGTGTTGGTACATTTCTACTACTTATTTTCGCGAGTACAGAAATTAGGGTGACTTACCTGGGGGGAAAAAACTTTGAAAAAGCTAATTTCCCCAATCTTAATAAGATTGCTGTCTTTGTAAAATAGTTACCAGGAATGGTAAACCTTTGTATCAGCTGTTAAAAACTCAGAAAGGGTCTTTTCTTTAGCAAGCTGTGGGCTATAGTCCTCATGCCCAAAGGCAAGATTGCTTCATCCATTAGTTAGTGCTTTGTGACATATATCTGATTCTTAAACCTTCATAACATGAATGAACACTGCTAAGTGAAATATTTATAATTTCTTTAGTATTTTATTTACAGTATGCTGTCACTATTTTCCTTTTCACTTTGTTTTAATGCTTAATCAGTGGCCAACCTTATTTTACCCTTATTAATAACAGTCATGATGCAGTATGTTTGACCTGTGGCATTTGCCCATGCATTTATCATATTGTATATTACTGAAGTGCTGTACAGTACACACTCACTTCCTGGTTATAATGCAGCTGGATACCTAAAGTGTCTAATATAGCAGAGGAGGGGGTGTTAAAGTAAACAATAGAGGACATGCAGGTGCTGTCACATTCTACAAATTCCACAGTCATTACCATATTTAAAGGCCCTGATTGGCAGCATATCACAGAAGATGGTTGAGGGGGTGTGCTGGGGCCTTGATAACATATCTTGTATTTATCATCTTATTCACGATAGCTGTCACATGTGCACTCTCACCTGATCAACTGCAAAAGATAGCCGTGATACAAAGAGACAGTACTTAGTCAAGGTAATAATCCCTGCCTTTTTAACCACTTGTAAACTCATTTACCCAAAAAACACCTACATACACTGTATAAGCAGTAAAATCACTGATTGTAATGGCTCAGATGGGATACACCCTCTCCCCTTATCATTTTACTTTCCAGAATTGCCTACATCAAATTCTATGACACTACAAAAGGCACGTGTAGCATATAATAAATGTACAAGATGCTCCTATAGAGAACTGTTACCTATATACAACCTGACTGGTTGTTTGGCAGTCTCAGTCTCATTAGCCCGGTCATAGCACCCAGCCTCAGGAGGAAAACTATATATATATATATATATATATATATATATATATATATATATATATATATATATATATATATATATATATATATATATATTATTCTTATATTGTATTTGAATACAACAATATGGTAATATTTGTTATATGCAGAGAATGTTTTGAGCATGATGCAAATGTTTAAATCACATCAAGGTGGTCATTGGATAACTGAACTTGACTGATCCATGATGATCCTTCAGAACGATCTTTTGTAGGCCACTTACATACAGTGATGCTTGGTCTATTTAAACTGGTCGCAATAAAAAAATGCAAAAAATATACAGACGAGTAAAATTGGCCACCTTCAACGTAATGTAGTAATGGTGAGCCTTGCCAATTTATTATTTGCCATTTTTCAAAGCAGGGGATGACAGGGCTGGTATGTGGTCTGCACCTTTACTGGCTTGCAGACTAAACAAGCTAAGTGGCACATTAACACTAAAGCGAGGAATTCATGTGACCTACTGTATAGCACTCTCCACTTCTTCACTAGGTTAGTTGCCTGGCTGGCAACTTGCAGTAGACACTACATAGTGGGTGCCAGGCGGCAGTTATACTGAAATTCTAGGGGAAATATTTTACTTTGGGTAAAAAAAAATAAATAAATAAAACTTTTTTTTGACATGCAAGAAGTAATGAAGAATGTGTAGGAATTCATAGACAGTACTAGTGACTTGACCTTTTTAAACATGGAATACTGGCCTCAGCAGACCTGGTGGTTTGAGTTTCCCATCCTATATAAACGCTTCCCCCTCAGGCATGCAGAAATTTGCAAATAATGTCATATTCTTGGGCAATAAAATATTAAAGCTCTGTTAGATCAGTGTAATTAAAGAGAATCATAGGTTAATTATAAGCAGGATTTTTGTTTCATGTGCCTACTTTTAAAGAGACAGTTATGTGAGCCTAGCAGTGTGTATATGATACATGAGTGGGTGAACCTATGGTGCATCACTTAGCAGAAGAAATAGAGAAAGCTCCTCATATGTGATATATATGATAAATGTGTGATGATAAAGACAGCAGACCCAGCAGATTCTAGGAGGGGAATAGGCTTCAGATATGTCAACCAACCCCATGTTATTAGGGAAATAGTGATACAGTCCTGGATTTTTAAACCTTCCTCCTCTTCCCTATTTCTCCTCTTCTTTCTAAATGGTAATGTGAAATATAGTCTTGAAATTCCCATTTCATTATCCTTGGAATTATGGAATGCCCAGGAGGGATGTTACAGTTTCCTAGACCATCCTTGTGATGGTTTAGGCCCTAAAAGGTGTTGTCTTTCCAGTTCTGGGCCCATGTTCTAGTTAGACTGTCTCTACAAGCACTTAAGTAGCAAGTTCAACTAGAATTGAAAAATATATGGTGCAAGTGCTGTTGGTATCGAAGGAAATCTCAGGTCTACTGAATGCCTGAACTTGCAAGCAATGTAGCAAATCCCAACAACATGTACATATACAAAAGCATGAATGTTCTATGCACCCAATGACCTACGGTATGGTCATAGACTTTACTTGATGTAAAGGAAATATAAACAAAATATAAATCCTCCTTACAAATCGGGTATCATTTTCCTTTGAATCGCTCTTGGCTTTGTTAAGAAATTCCACCTAAGTACAAGGCAGGTTTTAGTCTGGTGTCAGTCAAAAAAACGTGTTTATCAAGAATTCTGCAATTCATATAACTTGATTGAAATTCAATAGCAAATTCAGTTGTACAATATTATACATTGTTTTACATTTGTACATACATTTATTCTTAGTATGTCAAAATGATTGCCAACAAATCTGAAACTTTGTTTTTTTTACAGCAGTGACAATAACTTATTTTGATAGAAAAGAGTTTAAATGACATGTATGTTGTATGAGTTTTGCCTTATCTACTTTTTAGAGATATATCTACTCCAGCAATAAGGCTTATTACAGATAAACCCAGAGGCAGGTCTTATGAGCCTATGAAAAAGCCAGGACAAGGCTCTCCAGTGAAAAGTATATGAGATATGAGGCTGAAAAGGCCTCAGAAGTAATTGGAGAGAAAGTCTCTGAGGTGCTGAGGAGTTATCAACAGACCGGGTAACCAACTTGCCAGTATCTTACTGGCCCAGCCAATAAAAATAATGCTTTATGCCAGAAGAACAATTATAGATATTAGAAAGCCAGACATTTCAGGAAAATGTGGCAACCTAATCAAAATATCTGTCAAAGCTTTGATCTGGCATGATATTCTGCTATGGTCATTTAACCCTACAGTGTAGAAGAGATAAGTCATTTATTGCAAAGGGATCGGCATAACAGGGCTCCCTACCATTGCTGGGTTGTTAAAGGTACATATGAATCCAGTATTGCTGTGTATAGCTTGTGGTGGACATTATTGAAGCCAATGAAAATCCATACTAATGCCAGGACAACACACCATTACTTATCCTAGATCACTTCCTATTTCAATGTGGAATGGGAGCCAAGAGGAATGCTTGGGATATAAGCATATGTCCTGCTGCACAATTAGAATCCATGATCTACAGTAGCACAGATGATTTGTTGCTCTTTTTTAAGATGGTTTGTGACTTTCTTTTATCAAGTTAATATGACAATAAAAGATAAAGCTTTTGTACACACACACACAAAAATAATTCTTGTTATTGTATTTGCACATTTATCCATAGTGCTGCTGTCTGCCCAGTCAAGACTGCATGAATGCTGGTCACAGTTGGTTACTAACCTGCACTGGCTCAGGGGTAAGCTGTACCACATGCTGGAGTCGCTCGCTGTGATGATGCCTTGACTCCTCTTCATACACGGCATCTCGTTCATGTTGAGGCAGCGCCAGAAATCGTCGTATTGTGCACAAGTTCTCCCATAGAGTGCGGTTCTCAGGACTGGGGTTTTCCTTCCATCGGAGGAGTTCGCAGAGCCATCCCTACAGACCATAGTTAAACAGAATTTTACTAAATGCATCTGTTAAACAAACTGTAAAGACCATAAAGCGGAAACAACTATCTAGCTTATAATTTGTAAATCGCAAAACATAATGGAAGTTTACATTGCATACACAGAAGATCCACAAACCTGACAACTCTAGGCATCTCACAGGACACTGTAATCTTGGGTCCAGCTTTTATACAAGAAACCAAGTGCACGGGTTTGGGTCAACAATGTGCCATCAGTCCCCTTTGAACTACAGAGCCCACTCTCCCCACTACTATTTGCACTGCCTATAGAGCCACTCTCCACAAGGCTGAGTCACTCCTACGACAGATATAGGAAAATGTAGCATTATATGCAGACAATGTTCTACTCTTCCTTGCAGACTCTGGATCCTCACTGACAGCAGCGCTAGATGTAACTGAAAGGTTTGACTCTGTAAGTGGGTTACACATAAAAAAATCGAAATCAGTCCTGTTCCCCCTAAGCAACCCCGCGACACACGCAGGAAATCTAGCTCTTAACTTGGTCACCAAATTTGAGAACCTAGGAATCATAATTACTGCACATTCTGTAAACATAGTCTACAGAGTCTGGATCCAATCCAAAAGCGTTGCTCCAACTACCTCTGACCCTATGGTGGAGGATCAATTCATATAAAAAAATGTATTGGAATTGGTGTTGGAATGGTTCTGTGTGTACAGATCAATAACAATGAAGACATTACATGGATCTTTATGATCTAAGTGTTGTTAGACTGTGGCAACAGAGGTCATGCTTAAGGACATGACAGACCCTTTTTATGATTCTAATTGCATTTATAAAAAAAATTGTATGAAAATGCTTCAATAGGAAATAATTCTACTGTAAACTTTAAAGGATCTGGTTAGCCAACCAGAATACATTGACACCGAAGTTACATACAGATGAAGCCACTTGTATTTGTGAGTTAAATGCATCATGACTCAGAGTTAATTAAATAAACTGTGTTATCTAAAGTCATCTTAACCCATTTAATGCATTTAACCTTTTCATTAGCATACCAAAGCACCATTGTTCACAATGGTGAATGCTTTAATTAGATGGGATGTTGTGACGCAGTTTTCTGTGTTAAATGAGATAAATGGGATATCAGTTATTCTGTGTCAAACAGACAAACCAAAGTGGCTGCATCTGTAGTTAAATTGGGTTGAAAAAAGACAAAGTCCATCAAGTTCAACCCCTCCAAATGAAAACCCAGCATCCATACATACACCCCTCCCTACTTTTAATTAAATTCTATATACCCATACCTATACTAACTATAGAGCTTAGTATCACAATAGTCTTTGATATTATGTCTGTCCAAAAAATCATCCAAGCCATTCTTAAAGGCATTAACTGAATCAGCCATCACAACATCACCCGGCAGTGCATTCCACAACCTCACTGTCCTGACTGTGAAGAACCCTCTACGTTGCTTCAAATGAAAGTTCTTTTCTTCTAGTCTAAAGGGGTGGCCTCTGGTACGGTGATCCACTTTATGGGTAAAAAGGTCCCCTGCCATTTGTCTATAATGTCCTCTAATGTACTTGTAAAGTGTAATCATGTCCCCTCGCAAGCGCCTTTTTTCCAGAGAAAACAACCCCAACCTTGACAGTCTACCCTCACAATTTAAGTCTTCCGTCCCTCTAACCAATTTAGTTGCACTTAGTCTCTGCACTCTCTCCAGCTCATTTATATCCCTCTTAAGGACTGGAGTCCAAAACTGAACTGCATACGCCAGATGAGGCCTTACCAGGGACCTATAAAGAGGCATAAATATGTTTTCATCCCTTAATTAGTTAATGCCCTTTTTTATGCAAGACAGAACTTTATTTGCTTTAGTAGCCACAGAATGACACTGCCAGAATTAGACAACGTGTTATCTACAAAGACCCCTAGATCCTTCTCATTTAAGGAAACTCCCAACACACTGCCATTTAGTGTATAACTTGCATTTATATTATTTTTACCAAAGTGCATAACCTGCATTTATCAACATTGAACCTCATTTTCCAGTTTGCTGCCCAGTTTTCCAGTTTAGACAAATCACTCTGCAAAGTGGCAGCATCCTGCATGGAACCTATAGTTCTGCACAATTTAGTATCATCTGCAAAAATAGAAACAGTACTTTCAATGCCCACCTCCAGATCATTAATAAACAAGTTGAAAAGCAAGGGACCTAGTACAGAGCCCTGCGTTACTCCACTAACAACACTGGTCCAATTAGAAAATGTTCCATTTTAATGGCCGTCACTTCCATTTTTACTGCTGTAGGCTAACTATGTATCCTATGTTTTGTAAAACACAATAAAAAATTATTGAAGTAAAAAAAAAAAAAAAAGAAAATGTTCCATTTACCACCACTCTTTCTAGTCTATCTTTTAGCCAGTTCTCTATCCAGGTACAAATACTATGTTCCATAGTGTTTTGATTACCTAAAGGGGTATAAGACCCTTGGAACATTCACCTGCTGAATGCACCCAATGCTACTCCATGGTCTGTAGATCCCTGGCTGTACCTCCTGACTGGAAAGGATCTCCATCACACGAGCCCTAGGATCTGAGGGACCCGAGGATCTGCGATCTTTCTCCAAAAAACAAGACTACAATTTGAGGGGGCCATGTTGAGGAATATAGCAGGATGAAATACACTGGATGAAAAAATTGTTGGTGACTGAGAATGCTGGTGTTTTGGGACAATAATAAGGTATCTTTGGATAAAGTTTAGCAACAAAAGCATATGGTCGCTAAAAAAAATGGGCAACTATCCATTTCTTTTTTGTTAAAGGGAATAACTGTGTGTGTTCAAGATTTTTTTATTGGTAAACCACACATAACACCCTCCATTAAGTTTCCATTTCATATTTTTGACTTAGTGAAGCAAATAAATTGCATCAAAGTCTGTGTATTGCATATAAGACAATTAACTCTTCAACCTCTAATGCCCTCACTTACTCCCATTCTCCTCCACTTTCCCGTGTTCTCTCCCTTAACATAAATAAATAGGGGGGAATGCAAGATTTGATTATCTTCGCTATATCGGCCAAGGCAGAAACACCAGCTGTTCTTATTGTGCTTCGTCTTCCTCATGGCCCCGATGTTAATAACCTGATCATTCCATTTTCTCCTTCAACTGCCGGCTGCAAAGCACAGAGCAGAGAGAGAGAATGAGCTCCTGCCCATCTGTAGCAGCTGTAGGCACTGAACTGTGAAGGCACTGGGGATTTATCGGGTAATCTGTAACACAAGACTGCCTTGTTTTTACAAGAGAAAGGCCACATTTGCACAGACCTGTTCTATTCTTGCAATAAAGTGGAAGAAAGAATGGACGAAAGGGAGATTTTGTCAGGATTTTTTCATAGGGGCAGGCTAAAGCACATCATAATGCAGAAGTTAAAAGGGGACATGCCCACTTTATAAATAGTTTGAATCTTCCTTTCATTCCATCTTAAGGATAAAGAAAATAATAAGGAATCTGTGTTTTTTAATATAAGCACTTAATTATATCACTAGGGGCTACTACAATATACTGTATTGCTCCCTATTGACTAAGCTTTTTTCAGACTTCAGCAAACATCATTACCAACAGTGAGCAGAAAAAGCTTTTCTGTTCTATGGAAAATTCTGCCTCTGCTGGGGAAAGCAGTATAGCAACTCCCACGATTGTGAATAGATAGAAATATTAAGAGAAGCACTAACCTGTATACCCGCCAGAGACATAAAATGAAATATGGAATAGGTGGAAGGTAAAGACTGCTTCTAAATACTAATGGGGAAATGTAATACAAAAAATAATTGAATATAGTGTTTTGCTCAGTGTATGTAACAAAATATCCTACCGAAAAAGTTGTTGTTGTACCAAAGGAATATGCTATCTCTGTCAATCAGGTCTAAAATAGCTATATACAGAATGCAGTATACTATATTTATTTATGTATTTTCTCTTTTACAGCTACTATAAAGTGTATGTCTTTCTGTTTATCAGTGTGGTAATTACCATGCAAATTATTATTAAAGTTGTTGGTCATTATTAATAACTGCAATGGGAAGGCCCTTGACTAGCCCAAAGAAATGCTAGTCAAATTTGGTATTTTATAGTTTTATGTAACAAGGGCCACCTGCACCAGTTCTCAAGCACTATGTCACACCTACACCTACACTTGCAGCAGCAATTAAAACACACCCAAAGTGCCATTACAGTCCAACCAAGCACAGCACTAGCAGACATGTCAACTTTCCTGTATTTTCTAGAGTTTCCCAGGTACAATGGGTGCATCGTGGGGTGGATCAGACCATAAAAAATATCCTCAGGTTGATGTTTCAGCACTAAGATTTTTAGGGCTCTAAGCTGTGGTATCCACCTGAAAAAATAAAATTTTTTACAGTCTAGTGCCCTATCTGGTGTACTCTAAAACCAGCCCTGTATGGACTTTCCTGCAGAGAAGAAAGGTACCTCTGTCTCTTGCGTTAAGTAAAGTAAAGTAAATTGAGAAAGTTGCTTACACAGATCACACTGCCATCTGTACTGATACAATGTGTGGTCACTCTTCACAAACAGGGGGCAATCATTTTGCAATATGACCCAGCCCCCCATGAAAATTGCATCTAGAACCCACAGGCAGAACTATTAGCATACAGGAGTGCTGAAAGGTTCCCCTGACATGGCCCTTGCTGAACATGCAAGTCAGTAGTGCCAAGGTGCTAGGGTGCTTGTTACTTATTTCCTACTTATAACAGGTTTTAAGACATGGCTTACACTTAATTTGCTCTTAGGACCCTTAAGGCACAACTCTTTGGACTGTGTATCTGCTTACAGCATGACACTCTTGCACCAGCCAGCATTGTACTCTGCTCCTTTTGCTGGATTATTAAAGTGGCACAAGTCATAGAGTGCAGATACAATTAGACAAATACGGCACATGAAACAAGAATCTAAAGCTGGCAATACACTATAAGATCCACTCGTTTGGCGACATCACCAAACGAGTGGATCTTTCCCCAATATGTCCACCAACGGCAGGGCTATATCCTGAACGTTCGGCCCGATCAGAATACAAGAGGAGCAATGGGCTCTGACAGGTCGATCGCCTAAAAATTAAACCTTCCTGATCGATATTGTGGCCAGATATTAATCGGGAAGACCCGTCAGAAGCCCTCATACACAGGCAGATAAGCTGCCGCATTGGTCTAAAGGACCGATATCGGCAGCTTTAATCTGCCCGTGTATAACCACCTTAAGAATCACAATTTTGCACCCTTTAGCACCTCTGCATTGTGTCTAGCCCTTCGTACTAAGGCCTTTTGCATCCCGCTCTTTTGTAAAGGCTGCATGATAGCTGGTTAATTATAATATGATATTGTTTTGACATGACATACATGATATTTTGCGTAACATGTCAAATCTTAAAACCAGTTGTACTTCAGTGTCTGTGTTTGTTTCGGATTCTTAAATATACTGTATGTTCCTCTTTCTTATCTCAGCATGGAGCTTTACCTAAATAGTGATGGGCGAATAAATTTGCCAGACACGAATTTACAGCAAATTTCCACGTTTCACCGCCAGCACTAGTACACATTAAACAGTACATCTGAAAAGATGGGTGTACAAGAGATTTATTGAAGCCACATTTACTGAAATTATAATTTTCATTTTCTATTTTAAGCCTACTTGGCACCCAGTACCATGGATATATTTTACTCACCTCTCTAGCAGGCAGTTGGTTAATGGCTACATGCACAGGATATCTACTTGTCAGAACATGCAGGTCTCGATACTTCCCAAACAGCTGCACAAGACTATGTCTGGATTGCAATACCAGGGAAATCAACTATGTTATGAACAGTAGGGGCCTGCCATCTTGACCCCCCGATAAGAAAATGTACTTAGCCAATGATTTCTCAACACACACCTCCTGCCACCATATATTAACCACAGCAAGTCCTGAATGAATCCCAGCTTCAGCCATATTGCTCCAAGGGTACCCAGATGCCAAAATAATTAGCTTATGCATGTATCAGTTGCTTGTGCAATGTTTATAAATAATAACCAACCCGCAGAGCAGAAACATTTTCATGAGCTAATATTAGCAATAATTTGCACGGTAATTGGGTGGGTGATAAATCTGCCATATGGACTGGCAGAGAGATTCACGGATGAAAAGAGATAGAGCAGACAAATGGGAATGCTTGGGTGAGATATATGCAGTTTTTTGTGCTGTATAAATATACAGTATACGGATACAATAAACTGTATTTATGACTATTAAATGAATATGTTTTTGCATAGCTGCTTATGCTATTAAAACAGATTTGAAAATTCCATTACTATGAGTTACCTTTCAAAGATTACATTTCATATAGCTAGATGTTAAGTGATGCTTGGTGTGTTTGACTATGTTGCTAAACAATATTTTCCCGGTATCCTTCAGAAGTCTTCAAGAGTTACTACAGAGAGCACATTCCTGCAGTTACAGGGAGTACTTTAGCATGACAGCAAAGAACAATGACTTGTTCTATTGTGGGCTGTTATGGTAGTTATTATCCCTGGGGGTAGTGCAGGCACAGGGGGCACTGCACCAAAAAAGTGTACACGCAAAGTTTGCATCATCTAAGACAGGGCAGTCATACTGTATAGTACTAGGAGGCCTGAACAAAATGCTATGGATCATCTTACATATTGCTCCCCCCACTCAACTGCAAACCTAATATTACATGGTAAAATAAATGGAGAGCATTAAGGTATTGCTCTGCACTGTTGTTACAGCTCCATTGCATTCTGGGCCACAGGGACAACTTTCAAAGTTGTGCAGTTGTTGTAGCCCCCTCATTGTGCTTTTGGGGTTAGCATCTCGTTTTATTTTGCCATGGGATTGGGGGTGGGGGGAGCACGATTAGATCTAGTTACCTTCATAAAAGAATTGCCATTCCCAGATGTTACACATCAGCAACCCTCATAGATTTCATTAGTTTCACCCTCTTAAATACCATAAGTCTTCAGCTCTTAAAAAGAATTAGCAGGTTGAGAGCTATGCAGAAACTCATAAATCTGCTTGGTGTGATCTTAAAAAGGAGACTAGCAAGTGACAGCAAGATAAGAGAGAGAGGAACGTGAAATATGTCAAGTTAAACATATTTACTTTGCCTCTGTGGCATAACATATGAGCTGTGTTTCAACTTGACACTTTGGTATGTCTCACCTTGAAAAAGGTTTATCACTGCAAAATGTTTGTCTAATTTTGCAAAAAAAAAAAAAAAGATGTATTCAGGATCCTTTAAAGTAAAGGTAAAAAAAAAAAGATTAACCTTCCCAAACTCTCATCCCTTTGTGCCTGTCCAGTTGGGTGTTCTGAGTACTGTGGCTTTCAATACACTGACAACTCTCACACAGCTTTTACAAAGCAGTCTGAATGTAGGAGCCGCTTCTAAAGAGTTCATAAAGGAAGTGTTCATGGTACCTTGTTAACTGGCCGGTTGATTGTAGCTTCCCTGGACCCATCAGGCAAAGAATGAAGTGATGTCAGAATGCTATGTATATCACATTATACACTACTGTATATGAGCTGCAATATATAAACAGCAGTTTATGCTATATGTACATCTATATAGTATTTCCAGCCCAGGAATGGCCAATTAAAAGATTTCCTAGATGACACATCAAATGGAAAAGCTGTGACATGGTACCCTTATACGGGGGCTGGGTTGTTTTGTCTTCGATGGAAGTTAAGCACATGTAAATTTCCCCATCCTTCATATCTGTTCCTGCACTAGTAATCCCTTTGTTTGAGGAGCAACCTGCTGGCAAAGGTTGGTGCTTAAATTTCATGTTGAAGGGATTTCTACACTCTACTGGCCTAAGTATAAAAAGTCATTACATGCTGAAAAAGAAGTAGCACAACGTCTCAGTGTAGGGCAGTGGTATTTGAAATGATTCAATTCAAGCCCCCCTTGTAGGTCCAATCTTTATTCAGGGAACCAAGCTCATGAGATATTAAAAAAAAAAAACATGGATGTATCAGTCATTCAGCCAGCCAATGGACAGCAAATAGGTTTTAATCCACAACATTCACCGTAGCTGACCTTCACATTGGGTTAAACATGTATGTAAGAGAGTGAATATGTATTTTTTCCCAAATCTCCTCCTAACATAGCCCTCCTGTCACTGGTCCAAACCCCAGGTCCCCCCGGAATAGTCAGACCCACAGTTTGGTAAGCACTACTGTAGTATAAATGCTACTGCGACATGCGTTAAAGTAACAGTAACACCAAAAAAATGAAAGTGTTTTTAAATAATGAAAATATCATCTAGTGCTGCGCAGCACTGGTAAAACAGATGTGTTTGCTTCAGAAACACTACTATAGTTCATATAAACAAGCTGCTGAGTAGCAATGGTGGAAATTGAAAAAAGGCTATATGGCACAGGATAAATAGTGGATAACAGATAACACCATTATGTTCCACAGAGCTTATCTGCTGTGTAACCTGAGCCTTTTCTACTTTGAATGGTTGCCCCCATTGCTACACAGAAGCTTATTTATATAAACAATAGTAGTGTTTCTGTTTCTGAAGCAAACACAACGGGGCAAATTTACATAAGGTCGAATATCGAGGGTTAATTAACCCTCGATATTCGACTGTTGAAGTTAAATCCTTCGACTTCGAATATCAAAGTCGAAGGATTTAGCGCTATTCGATCGACCGAAAAATCGATTAAATCCTTTGAATTGTTTAATCCATCGATTTTTGTTTGACCAAGAAAAGCTACCAAAGCCTATGGGGACCTTCTCCATAGGCTAACATTGACTTCGGTAGCTTTTAGGTGGTGAACTAGGGGGTAAATTTTTTTCTTAAAGAGACAGTACTTCGACTATCG
The DNA here is from genome assembly GCF_017654675.1 of Xenopus laevis. NCBI lineage: Eukaryota > Metazoa > Chordata > Amphibia > Anura > Pipidae > Xenopus > Xenopus laevis. Next base: position 78,268,596 of record NC_054388.1, read on the forward strand.
AATGGTCGAATAGTCAAACGATTTTTAGTTTGAATCATTCAATTCGAAGTCAAAGGTCGAAGTAGCCCATTCGATGGTCGAAGTAGCCTCCTTCATTCGAGCTAAGTAAATGGGCCCCAACAGTTTTACCAGTGCAGGGCAACACTGCATTATATTTTTATTACTTTAAAACAATTACATTTTTTGATGTTACTGGTCCTTCAAATGCATTATTTGACTAGACAGGATTGCAACTATTGACATATGATAGTATATCAAGCAAACATGCACTCGTTTACCTGGCACACAACTGTTGTTTTAAAAAGAATTCCAAACAGATACAAAATAATGTCTTGTGTATGTTGTATCTGAATGCAGTAACCTTTACACAGGTTATTCAATATTAACTCATAATTGTCCCTCTGCTGCTACAGGAATTCAAAAAGTTATTGAGTCAACATGAGTTGGGTATACATAACATTCATTTTCAACACAGGGGCATCTTGTTTTGACGCATATGAGATTTACTTTTCATCCTGCAATAATATGTGAGTGTGTTTCAAACAGGTACTTTGACTAGGAAACCTATGTTTGCTTCAGGAAATTGACTGTGGCTATTAGGAAATCATCAGAGAGGGGTAATATGTCAGAAAGCAGGGGTACAACCATATGAAAGGATTCTTGCAGGCCAAAACTTTCACTGGTAGCTGGTCCTGGTACTTTACATGGAGTTAAAGGAAGCAGTTGTTGGTCTGTGGCAAATACTTCTATGCCAAGTCTGTGACCCACAGCTCTTGCTAAGGCGGCCCATAAAACTGTCCATTACATTCTGCACAACTTTGATACTCACATAAGGGGGAACAGAGGGAAAACAAGGGCACGTTTGCAAAACCAATTGTGCCGTTTTTCACATTTACTGCACGTTTTCCACATATGTCATTTATTACAGAGTGGAAAACCGTTAAATGCACAGTAGTTTTGCCAAGTAGCATTATGCATTTAGCAGCTTTGGCCATTTAACAGTTCCAGCCCTCATTATATTCTGCCATGTGTTATATAGGAGGATTTCTGAGAGGATTCATTTAACAGTTTTAGTAGGTGCCTGGTGGTTTTCGCTACAATGCATTTCATGGCAAAGTAGAGGACTGAAGGGGCCTGTGTATGAGGAGGTTGAAAAAGTCTCTCTATCAATGCATCGGCCTCTATTAATGATTAGTGCAATATTGCAGCAAGACAAATATGTCAGGATTATTAAAACAATGTCATTAAGTAAAAATGAAAATACAGTTGGGCTCCTGCGTCTGTAGTATCATTTATTGAGTGCTTCAATCATGTGACTTCTGTGGCTCCCAATAGATAATGTTTGTGGCTTGTGTTGGTGGACTATCTGCTTCACTCCAGATTATAACAGGCCTTTATTACAAGCCACCCAGAACCCTATAATGGTATGCACCTAAACTTTATTTCTACCCAGTATTATGCCCGTAAAGGCTAAAAGCACACAATGGTTTCTCTACTGTTGAAAAACTACAGAGGAGAAAACACTAATACTGGTCTGAATCTTGCAATCACTGTAAGTGACTTAAATGGTATCCACCTGTCATGGAATACTTTTAGATTTAGATGCACCAAAATCAACCATTTTTTATGACCAAATCCACCCTGTCTGCACAGTCACAGTCTCTTGCCATTAAAGTCAATAGCTGTCTGCACATGCTGTTCAGATTGGACTTCAAAAAAGTGCAAAATCCACTGCTCTAAGAAATCCTCTCATCCACTGTTCTAAAACATCCTTCATCTGCCTCCTTCTGGGAATTCTACCTTCGATAACAAGGCTGGAGTTGAAGTATACTGGATCTCACAGCCAGAACTCCCATTCAAATATATATATATAGTCTATTTGGAAAGAAATTCTGGGACCAGCACTACCCTTTGTGTAATTTTATTTCACACACATCTCATACAACTCCGACGTTTCGGTCCTCTATGGGACCTTTTCCTTGAAAAAGGTCCCAAAGAGGACTGAAACGTCGGAATTGTATGAGATGTGTGAAATAAAATTACACAAAGGGTAGTGCTGGTCCTGGAATTTCTTTCCAAATAGACTGTATGAATTAAGCTTGACCGTGCAGGTATTCTATTAGATATATATATACATATATACTGTATATACACACATACCACTACAAACCTATCTATACAGTCACATATATATATAAAAATATATAAATATATATATATATATATATATATATATATATATATATATATATATATATATATATATATATACTAACTGTAGATTCTGAGATGAGATTTTTTTTCTTTGGATTTATGCTTAAAAATGCATTCTGTTCTACTTCATATTGCCTGTTTGGTTTCCTGCGTATAGTCTGGTTGGTATAGAAGAAATGTGTAGAAAAGATATTTCTGAAAATATAAAAAAAAAATGTTAATGCAAAGAGAACCCTGAAAGCACCGAGCAAGTCTCAGGCTTGGCTGGCTTTATAAATGTATCTTTGTTGTCTGGCTCTCATTATCAAACCACTTGGCTCAGATACCTCTAACATAATTCATCTTAAGCCCTATAAACAGCATCCGTGTGTTCAATACCTTATTTAGAAGATTCCTTTAAGTGAGCTTTATTTTCTCTTATTAAACTCACACAATAATGGTAACCTCACCCAAAAATGCTGGTCATTAACTGCAAAACCCATGAAACGTCTGCATGACTTATATCTCCCTAATGGGATGTTAGGAGTTTTTTTTTGTCCAAGTGTCTGTGAAAGTTTCCTTATTAGACAGGCATGGGACTATCTGTGATAATTCAAAACAGGCGCATGTATTATTTATGGTGGCATATTCCATGACCAATCAGGTGTACGTTTCTCATCACCATGTGCACAGACTGCATAGTTCTCATGGGTAGCAAATCCTCCGAATTCTATTAACATCAGCTGGAACATTAAATGTTCTGTTTTTATGGCCAGAATTTTGCACAGACCGAAGCTACAGCTCTCCAATGAAACTACAAATCCCAGGATCCTCTTGCCAGCTGAGAAGGCAGAAAGTTTGCAGTCGACAGCTAGAACACCAACGTTTACCTCTCCTTGAACTAATAATTTTATACAATAATAAATATATATATATTATATAACAATAATAGCATACATTTCGTGGAAAAATGAGAAGCATTTCAGTAGAACTAAATGGGTGGAGAGCCAGAATATAAAACAAAAGGGGATACAGAAGTTGTAATTAAACTGAAGTATACATGCAAACATTTTCTGCTAAAGTTATGGCATTTACTATTAACTAATATGTAAAGTCAAATAAAATTGCTAAGCACACAAATAAACACAAAATTGAGTGTTCACTCTATTCACAATGATATTTGTGTCTATACATAACAATGTGCCCATTATGAATTATGTGCAATCTCACTAACTGTGCCATAGGGAACCCTAGAATTACCACCAGCATGGACTTGCCAGTTATTCCAGCAACATCCTTCTCTGACCCAAGCCAACAAAAATGGATGTAAATACCATTATAAACAGTGAAAACTCACTTCATGTTTATAAAGAAAAAAAAACTACTTTCCTGTTTCAGACACGTGACAGACTTATCTGGTTATGTGAGTAGTGGAACTATTACACAGCCCCGTGAGAGAGCTGGGGAAGGGAGAACATAATTGTTTAGCTGTTCTTGGCAGTTTAAGGTTCCCTAATAGCCGCTTGCTGAAAAAATCATTTTTTCTGATTATGTCATAAGGCAAATATGTATAAAATATCTTCGAGCAGTTACGATGTGTGAAACAGACAGTGCTATTTTACACAAGATAAAATGCCATGGTTTTATCTGTACTTTTTCCTACTCTCACAGAAAGGAGGAACATGCAAGCATAGAGAAATGCACTTATAAATTTGAATAAATCAGTCCATGTGTGCTCTCTGACATTTAGTAAAAGTATATCTGGTATATTCCTATGTTGCTTATAACATGCATAAACACATATATGCATGCAATGTGCCCGTTACCTCAGCCAGCTGGGAAAGTTAACCTTTGTCAAAGGGCAACTACAAACAGCAATGAGAATGACAATGGTGGCATAGCTTTAATCTATCAAGCTGCACAGGAGAATCAGAGAACTTGTTAATGGTGCAGCCATGTCTGTGTTAAAATATTCATTACATTATAGCTTTCTGTAAAGGAGGGTTATGTAAAACAGAAGCCAGTTAGTCTGAAACCATAAAAATGAAATCACACATGCCATTTTGCTGAAATGCAGGCCAAAAGCAAATTCTATTTCTGCTAAGCTGCCCTTGCTTGAATAGAAACAAATTTTTACTGAATGTTTGCGACTTGTAACAGATCCAGTTAGGACAAACCTGACAAAAATCCATGGGTATGTCCCAACAAATTATGAGGTGCATTTTGGGAGATTGCATGGTTGCATATAATAATCTTTTAAGCTGCAGCTCTCTATGATCTTGCCACACTGTGTGGTCAGCAAACATGTGGTGTGGCAAATAATATAGGGAGACCAGGAAATACAGATATTTTATGCCTGTGCTGTACGTTCGGTGACACTAAAGTTTTTAAGGACAGCAAAAGTAAAACTCACTAGAGTGTACTAATTTGTATGGCACTCTAACCACATACCCTGTGCAAAAACTCGTCTGGGGGTACTTTCTGCAGACTGTACAGCCAATATCATTTTGCTTTCCTTTTCCAAGGCATGGCATCCCATATCTTAAATGAAGCTTGGCAAATCTGCACTACATGGTTTAAGATGTCCTGTACTTCTAAAGGGCACACACAGTGAACAACAGGGGATGATTGGTAACATTCAACAAAAGGTAGCTCAACATTCTGCAGAAATGCGAAAAGAAGAGTAGTGTCAGGCTAGGGAAGTGGGTTAGGAGTTAGTGCTAACAAGGGGTAGAATTGCCACCTGCTCTGTAAAAATGACGCTTGATGCCAGTGGTCTGGATGAAAATTAGGGATGCACCGAATCCACTATTTTGGATTCGGCCGAACCCCCGAATCCTTCGTGAAAGATTCGGCCGAATACCGAACCGAATCCGAATCCTAATTTGCATATGCAAATTAGGGGTGGGAAGGGGAAAACATTTTTTTACTTCCTTGTTTTCTGACAAAAAGTCACGTGATTTACCTCCCACCCCTAATTTGCATATGCAAATTAGGGTTCGGATTCGGTTCGGCCGGGCAGAAGGATTCGGCCGAATCTGAATCCTGCTGAAAAAGGCCGAATCCTGGCCGAATCCCGAACCGAATCCTGGATTCGGTGCATCCCTAATGAAAATATAGCAAGGATGGTATTTTTTTCCATAAAAGGTGGCTATACTGCAAGAGGGTTGTCTCACAGTGATTTGGAGCCTACAGTGATTTTTACTTTTATTGTCCTTTACATAGTACAAGCTGACACTGCCAGTAGTTGCTGAAGGGATTCTGAGAGTTATAATTCAACATCTGGATGGCATTTTGATAAGATCCAGGACAAACAAGGCAAAGCAATTGTATAATATATTATTATAATATAACTATATATCTGTTAAGCCTGAAATAACTAGCAGACCAAAAAACAACAGCACTTGCAGCAGATGTCAGAGAAAGATACCTTACAGTCAAACTCACCTGACTTTTATTAGCAGCTACTTTGGCAAAAAGAGCTTGGGACACCTTAGCCCGTTTCATCTCCTGCTGAATCTCATCATAAACAGCAGCTGTGATGTTGACATTGGAACTTTCTCCTTCTACTTTCACCTGAATGTCTGATGTTGGAGTGCTGGAGGTTTTCATCTGGAGGAGAGAGAGAGAATGGTAAATGGTTTGGATGAACCATCTGTGCAGGATTCAGCTTGGTCACTGCCAAAGAGAATTAGCTACAGTGGGACATTTCCTGTCCATGGCTGTAATAAGGTTAATTGTGATTGGGAATAACGGCCGCCGAACAACATTGAACGGCAGGAAGAGCAATTCTTCTCTGGGTATGTGTAGAGCTGCAACGGACAAGCAGTGCTTACAATAATTATGTGGGGAAGTGTCAAGAAACACAGAGATATATATATCCATAAGCTCACACTTTTTAAAGTAATAAAAATAAAATAATTTCTAGCAAAGAAAAGTTCAGACAGTTTGTGTGGCTTAATTTTAAAAGCTCTGGTTAGACAAAGGACAGCAGCCATTCAAAAGTAAGGTGCTATTTGTCTAGTCAACTACGACCAGAGAAAGCAAACATTTGGCCCCTTGGAATACTGGATCGGACTAAATTTTTCCCATGCTGCATTTACTTCTTAATTCCTTCTAGAGGGAATTAATGGGTTCTCAGATCTTCCAGGAGACAGTGTGTTAATATCCAGGTACACAATGACAGTATACATAACATTTACAGCTAATTTTTTCATTCTCATTGCTGGATGAGGGCCTGAGCACAGCAACCAATTCTCCCAGAAAAAATGAGAAAATGGGTACAGATCTCTAAATAATAAATGACTACTCAATTTAAGGCACTCCCTTATGTCCCTCTCATCCTTTATTAAACATGTATGTATGTATGTCATCTCAGCACATAGCTCTGGCTATGATTATCCTCATTATGCTAACTAGTTGGACAACCAGTTTCACCTAGGAAATCAGCAGAAATGAAAAGACATATATATATTCATTTTGCATCCAAGGCCCCAGGTTGCCTCTGATTTGCACCTTTAATTTTCTTTAACTGTTATTATTTTCTGTATTCTGCAGTAATAGTTTAATAGTTTTTTTCAACAGTTGACAAATAAAGGGCAATAGAAAAAAAACTGAGCGATACAATATGATCTGCCTCTTTATACAATGCTATTGACAAGCCCTCTGTTTGTGTCTATTGCAGAGAGGCTGTAACATTTTTTTTCGGTTAATTATATGAAAGCAAAGAAGTTTCCCATTAACTGATGAAAATATTTAGTCCTGTTTGAGGCTATATAAGTTCAGGGTTCCGAGGTATACAGATAGTGGATTTAGAGCTCTGGCTTCAGGACATAGATGTTTGAAATGTTTTGAAATTTCAGTTGTTATGCCCAGGATACACTTTTTTAAAAAAAAATAAAAATAAACCTTTCACTACATGCAGAGCCATTAACCTTTAGCATTTGCCTGACTATGGCAGAGAAAAATGTTAATGTGCTAAAATTCAGTGGAGGTTGAAGGAAACGCTTCATAACTTTCGCACATGTAAGTACAGTTAATGTCTATTATACTGGAGTCATTCACAAGTAAAAACAAAGGAACAATAAAGTTGAATCTAGGATGGGTCTTTTAAATTGAACAGCCTACCCTTAGAAATGTTAACATCCATCCATATTAAGCAAGCCTTTTTACACAATATGGTTGATGAGTTCAACTATAACTGCATCTATAGCCATGGTTCATTTTAATGCCTCATGGAAAGACTTCCAGGAAAGAACCTCCGATCAGAATAGTTGCTATGGGTTGGCTATTGCTCCTGAAGCTCCTGAATGAGTCTGTGTACACGGACCATGGTACTGTAACTCTGTGAGGGTTTTTCTTCTTCAGTGATTTGCATGATTGGGGTATGAAAAATTATATGTTCTCAGATAAAGCTGCCAGGTCCTTGTTTTGTTTTTCTGTGCAAGTAACTGCACAGTTGTTAAGGATACAGTAATATCTCTGTTAATTATGCAAGTGTTCGGAAGCCAAACCAGACTTGTGGCTGAACACTCCTCAAAACTTCTCATGAGAATGATGAGTGCAGCACAATTTACTAAGCAGACACATTTAAAATAGCATTTTCACTTTTATCTTAAAGGGGACCCGTCACCCAACAAAAATTATTAAAAATCCTATTTTATCACATTAGTCAAGCAAAATTAACTGAAATTACACTATATAAATTATTTGAATCTTGTTTCCTTCAGTCTGGGAATTCAAAATGATAGCAAACAGGCAGCAGCCATTTTGTGCACACTGTTATTAAGGCAAGCCTTGTATCATCTCAGAATCTTGTTTGTGCACCAGAATGGCAGACCTGATGTCCATCCCCATGCCCTGGCTACACAATTAAATGGTAAAGAGAACGGGGGAATGTGCGGAGAGCAGTGACATCTAAGAAGTGCTGAATGGAAAGTGAAAGTAATTGTCTGCCCCGCCTCTATGCCCATGGCATAGAGGAGGGGCAGACAATATTTGATTGACAGCTGAGATTTTTAAATGAGTTTACAACAGCTATGAATGCTTTAATAAAAAATAGAAATTGGATTTCATGTTTAATTTGAAAAGGACTATTATACAGATTTTTGTGTCTGGGTGACAGGTCCACTTTAATGAATACACTCTGAAATTGCTTATCTGAGTTGGGTTTATAACGTATTGCATCAGCAATTGGCATAAGTGCAATGGCAAAGTGCAATGACAAAAGATAAGTTTAGCAACATGATGGAAATGATAGAATGGTTAGATATGAAAGTACCTGTGGAACCCTAGATGAACTTGGGCTGTTAGATGATGTGGACAACAGGCTCACATTTGGGTTCATGCTTCTCTCCCTCTCATCCTGATAAATGCGGTCTCTTTCTGCTTCCGGAAGGTTCAGAAAGTTCTGCATGGCTCTTAGGTTTACTAGAAGAGACTGTGATGCTGTCCTGGGATCCTCTTCCTTCCGAAGGATTTCTGAGAGTAAGCCCTGGTCCAAAAGAGAGCAAAAAACAACTCTTTTTTCATTTGTAAGGCACAATGTAACACAAAGTAATGGCCTTCAGATAAAGTTAACAGACTCATATACATATATTCAGTCCTGTCACATATTATCATGATTATGAGTTGTTTAAATCATGATTTTATATTCTTTTCAAGAGAATAATGCAATTAATCAGTAACTAACGGCTATATGCCTCTTGCCCCTTCTGCTTCTTGCATCCATTGCCCTCTTAATTAATTTCCTTCAAATTAATTGAGTAGTTTGGCTTGTTGCCAGTCAAAAGCAAAACCTGATAGCCAGTACAAAGATTCTACATATAGGGCATTTATTTTAAAGAAATAGTTAGCGAAACACAGGCAAGGTACAAAAATTCATGCCAAAGGTGCCCTGAAACCATGACTACTAAACATATATCAGTTTATTTGAGGAATTATTCTCACATATATTCAATGGTGTAACTAGAGTGCGGCAGGCCCCCCTGCAAAAAAAACCTTCAGAGGGGCTTGGCACACTCCAATCCCCATCTTCCCGCCCACTGCCCACTTCCTGCCTCTGCCCCACCCACATCCTGCCTCCACCTCACCCATGCCCCACCCCAACTTGCCAATAAGAGAGTGGCTGGGGAGGAGAGGGTTTTCTTATTAGCTAAAGAGGAAGTAAGGCTTCAGGGCCTTACTGATGGTATAGCTGGGACACATTTCCTAAAGACCAAAACAAAAACAACAACTTAACATAATATCATTATAAAAGAATGAATATCTTAACCATATCGTAGCCAGTTTTACTCCCTACACTAGTTTCTAAAAGCGTTTACTAGACTGTACGCAGTTTTTGTATTCATGGCTTCACAGACGCTTTTTTAGCATATCAGAGACACCAAGGCTCATTTATAATTGCAGCTGCAAATGCAGTCACGCAATAATGGACGCACTTGTTTTGTATGTTCTTACTTTGGCCTGTTTCAGTAGGGCCAGTAGACTTGCATCTAAAGAATCACCACAGACAACTGCATCCAATTTGCAAAAATTTGCATAATATCGTGCCTTTTAATACATCAGGTACAATTGCGCCTAGTGCAGTCCTGACGTGGCTGCAATTACACTGGAACTGTGGGGGGAAACAATACATTATTGGTAATAAAACATGACAAATTTGCATGCACACTGAAGCTGCATTCCTAAATAAACTGTCCTATGTTTAACATGTTGATATATTGTGTTCATACACTCCCAAGTAGTGTCCTTGTACTCAATCCAAACTAAGATATAATTAATTAAATTATCTATAGAATTTTGGCTATAAAGTACTAAAGTATGTGGAATATTCGTATAGAGAAAATTATGTAAATTATGGGATGCAAAAGTGGCTTTTCTATCTTTGGCAGACCACAAGCCTGAACCTGGAGAAATTTCTCTTGGCAAAAATTAATTCTTATTCAAAACACACAGGATATTCTGTCGCCTGTGGTAAATCATGCTGCCACAGTTGTCAAAGAGTCACTATTTTCAAATAGTCTAAAGCTGGCCATAGATATTGAGATTTTTAAAAGATCAGATCCTGATCGTGAGACCACGATCTTCTCAGAACGATCGTACGAATTTACCATCAACTTAAAAGACCAATTTGCCAGGAAAACAAAGTGGAGCTGCCTGCTTGGCCCTGCAAACATAGATAGATTGTACTGGGACCGACAAAGATTTTTTGACCTGGCCGATCAATTTCCCGACAGATGTCGGCCGAAAAATCGTAAGATGTACGATCGTTTGAATACCACTAACCGCACGATAATTTCGAAGGATTGGTCGGGCTTCCCTAAAATCGGTCGTTCGGCAAGAAGAATCGTCGCGTCTATGGGGAGCTTTATTAGTGAATAATCAATCTATATTAAAGATGTGGGCAAGTCATTAGTATTAAAGCACTGACCACATAAGTTGCATGTTTCAGATGCCATAGCAGGAAGTCTTATTATAACAATGCATTGTACAGGAGAGTGACTTGAGACAATCTGCAATCAGTCTTTATTTTTATTGTATGTGGTTTTTAAATTATTTAGAATTCTGTTCCACAGCTCCCCAGTTTGAGATTTTAGCAGCTATGTGGTTGCTAGGGCCCACATTATCCTAGCAACTAGGCAGTGATTTGAATGACAGACTGGAATATGGATAGCAGAGGGTCCGAATAGTAATATAAGGTATAAAAACTCTTTACATCTGAAAGCTGGAAAGAGTCAGAAAAGAAAATGATGGCAAAAACTATAAAAAATAAAAAATGAGGGCCAATTAAAAAGTTGGCCAAATGGCTACTCTATAACATGCTAAAAGTTAACTTAAAGGTGAACCACCACTTTAAAACTAAGTGTAACGCTAAGGACTCTTAGCTCTTACGCACAGGCGTTTTTTCTGCGTTTTTAAAATGCATGCTGAGCATTTAAATATTGCATTTAAATGATTTTTTGACCCAACAAAGTGTTTTTTTATGTTCCAAACCTAATCCTCTGTTTTATTGATAGCTCAATGTGGGTCAAGAGCAAGAAAATGCAACATGCTGTAATGCAAATTGAGTAAAACGCAACTCTCAGGCAGAATATTATAGAATGAATGATCAAATGCTTTCTCAGCACTCAAACCTGCATTTTAATGTTAAATTCTTAAAAAGCCCTATAATACAAAAGACCATTGGGTGGTAGCGACCACCATACCACTTTCCAAACATGATACATGATACATTTACTAAGGGTCGAATGTTGAGGGTTAAATAACCCTCGATATTCGACCATCAAAGTAAAATCTTTCGACTTCGAATATCGAAGTCGGAGGATTGACTGCAAATACTTTGATCGAAAGATCGAAGAAAAAAATCGAACAATTCAAAGGATTTTAATCCATCGATCAAAGGATTTTCCTTCGATCAAAAAATTTTTGGAAAGCTTATGGGAAAGGTCCACATAGGCTAACATTGATGCTCGGTAGGTTTAAAGTGCCGAAGTAGGTAGTCGAAGTTTTTTTTAAAGAGACAGTACTTCGAATCGAATGGTCAAATAGTCAAATGATTTTTAGTTTGAACCGTTCGATTTGAAGTCGAAGGTCGAAATAGCCTATTCGATGGTCGAAGTACCCAAAAAAAACTTCGAAATTCGCAGTTTTTTTACTTCGAATCCTTCACTCGAGCTAATTAAATGTGCCCCTATATGTTTTCATCAATAAATACAACCACCTCTATTATATACAATATTTTCTACTGTATCTTTTTTGTCACCTGCAACTAATTAGCCACTCAATATGCAAAGCAACCTCCTTGAAGAAAAACAAATGGTCATAATTCTGTTTAATTGTAACCCAATGAGGCAGAATTTATTTTTTGAAGTGATAGAGACCAGGTGTGTGACAAGCCAATGTGTAGTTTCTGCCTGGGCTTAGAAATGATTGTAGCAGCATGGGCATGGACTCTATTATGCACAAAACTCCAAAATATGGGAGTGCCATTTCACAGAGGGTCATATTTAAGGAAACATTTCTAATTTATTTTTACAGATTTCCTTTTTCTCTGTGACATTAGCACTTGTGCTAAATCCTGCTAATCAAAAGAATCCTATTGTATTTTTAAAGGTTACATTGTTTCTAGTAGCCTTAGAGCTTCCAAATCACAAAAAAGACCCCTTATCCATAAAACCCCAGGTCCCAAGCATTCTAGATAATAGTTCCTGACCCAAATTTACTTAAGGAGCTTAGGCATTCTTACATATGAAGACCATTGCTGCCAAGTAAGTTCCAATAAGTTTATTTAAAAGGAGAACTAAAGCCTTACTAAAAAAGTAAGCTAGAAATGTTACATACTACGTATGTTTTGAACTTCTGTACCAGCCCAAGGCAACCACAGCCTTTTAGCAGTAAAAATATGTGCCTCCAAAGATGCTCAGTCACTCCCCAAATTATTTTCTGTTAATTCACTTCACGTGCTCTGTGCTGCTGTCACTTACTGAGCTTAGGGACTGACTCAAAATATACAGTACACATAGAATAGAAATGTCACAATATAAGGATGTTTAGTAATAAATACAGATTATTACTTCATGGCAGTGAAATTAGCATCAGAATAATAATCAGCCATGTAGCATCAGCTTATATTAAAGGCCAACCTCATTTTCTGCTTGATAATTTGTGCAATATTACATTGTCCCTTTCAATTGCAATTGCAGACTTTGCAAGGTTAGGTTTGCAAGCCCAAAAGTTGCAGGCCCAGAGATGAATGATGGGCCCAGAGAGATCATCAAAAAAAATCATATTAAATTCCAATTGCTTGTGGCTGAATTTTGAAAAAACGCAAACTTGAAAATGAATACATCTCACTCGTGGAGGCTTATTTATTAAAGGTCAGATGTATGTTCTTTTATATGTTTTGGAAACCATGACTAAACTCATATTCTCTAAAACCACGAATGACATGAAATTTATAATGAATATAAAAGTTAAAAATGGAAAAAAGCAGTGAATGATGCACTAAAAATAGGAATACCTTGATAAAATAAAAAAATTTGAGTTTTTGAACAATTCATAGCAAAAGAAAATCTAGAAATTTCTAAAAGTCCAATTGATGGTGCCAGTTGGCGAAGTTTGGCATTGGAGGTTTTCAAGGTTTTTACCGTTAATAAATCTCCAATTTCTAGGGCTTTTTAGAAATATAGGAAAACCACACATTTTTCAAGATTCCTGAAAAAAATCACCATTCAATTATTAATAAATTGGGCCCCTACTATAAAAATCTTTAAACAATGCATAGCTCCATTGTTTTTCTTATTTTTATCTATATTTGTACTGGAATATAGAATATGACTTAATATAACTCTGTTCCACAGTGAAACTAAAAAGCTAATTGAGAGGGAGGTAAAAATAATTCATGCTCCACTTGCCATGTTTAATACAATAACATTTTTTCTATAAAACCAGAAATGTCTGATGCTAAACCAAAGGGCTATTTAGCGTGCTTCTGCTGAAGATAAATAAACATTACTAAAGAAATGTCTCATATCTTATAGTACACTGAAACCGCTGGAGTACTCTTCCTGCTGTTCTGTATAAATTGTTGTCTTGCAACAAAATGTTGACAGCTTCAGTATTTTAACCTTGATTGTCAGACCTGTTGACAAACTGTTGAGTTCCTTGCCTGGTCAAACATACTGCCCGACTGCCTTTACTTCTGGTAGTATAGAGACTGGCTAGAAACCGTGATGAGGAAGACATTTTGACCATCCCCCTTCAATGAGTAATCTAGCCATAAATCATATATGTCAGGATTGAAGATTTCAACGTATTCTACAAAAGCTAATTTATTTTCAAGAGGTTGTCTAAATTCCCGCAATAATAATAACCAAACACAGAACCCACACGAAGCCCTGTAATTATGACAAGGTAGCTATAAACAAAGCATTGTCCCAGAAAGTCTTCTGAGCGCTGTTTAGTTCAATTAGCAAAGTTTGACATGAGCTTTAATTATGACGTATGGACTATGTGAGCAATAAAACAGACTAGTATATTCTAATGGATGTGGTGCAAGTGTCAGTCTTATACAGTATCTTATTGTATTTTGTTGTGGTTGATTATCAAAGTGTAAGGTGACTATTTAACAACTACACTTGTACATTGAGGGAAAAAAAGGATTACTGACCGTGACATAAATTATCTGACTGAACAGCTGGTGCTTATATTATTTCTGCAGGATTACAATGTTGAAACTAATATTATATAATCTACGTAAAATGTCTCAAATAGCATTGTGTTCCTAAAAACGTATGACTGTTACAAGTCATAGCTCAAGTGTAGCACAGATAAAAACATATAAAAGAAACCTTCTTGCTGAATCAGAAGTTGGGTTGTTAAGTTAAGTGGCAAATGAGATTCAGTGTTAGTTTATGTAAATTTATGCACTTGGAATTTATAAATACGCAAGCTACTTACTTACACACTAAATGGGAGTAAAAAAAAACAGGCAAATCCTTGTGGAGAAGGATTTAAGGATTGTCTTTTATCAAAAGAGGTATATATTCACAGGAAGAGAGATTAATTCCTCCCCTTTACAAAGCATTTGTAAGGCCCCATCTAGAATGTGATGTACAGTTTACATCTCAAGTAGTCAAAAAGGACATTATTAAAACAGGGTTAAGAGAAGAGCAATTCAGCTAATAAAGGGACTGGAACATCTTAGTTATGGTAAAAGGCTGATTAAGTTGCAATTGATTGCATTGGAAGCACAGAGCTACAAAGTGCTCAAAAACACTCAAAACTGACTTCCATTACTCTACAGACAGAAGACAGGTGAAAAGTGATAGAAGTTGGTAAAGGAGAGGGAACAAGTGCAAGGAGGAAAGAGGAGCGGGTAACAGGAGTGAGAAAACATGAATAAAATGACAGGGCATAAGGGGTAAAAGCCGATTTAAACAGGTTCAGATGAGCAGGAAGGATGGAAGGGAAGAAAACAGGAAAATGATGGAAGCCGGGTTAAGGTAGAATATGAAAAAGGAACAAAATAGCAGAGGGTAAATAATAGTGTAAGTCTATAAGATTTAAGAGAAGATTATATTAAGAATTGATTGAGGCAAACTTTCACATTCAATTGCAGAAATCAAGTTTATCTCGACAAACTTATGGGGAAAGGTTTTTGTTGTTACTCTTTATTGCTTTTAATTCTCAAACTAGAGGGAACTAACCTGAAACCTATTGTTTTAGCACAAACCCTGACATTTGCACGCTACAATTATTTGGATGTATTTAAAAACTCGGGTCAGACAGGGCAGACCCTTCTATTTGTTTTTTACAGTTGTCTACAGTTATTTTACCTGTTTAATAGTTCTGATTCCTTTCTATGTTTAACAAAAGTAAATATTTCTATAAAGACAACCCTCCCTGTGGTTGTAACCCACCTGAATATATGTAAAAACTAAAGAACTTATTTGGGAAGGGGTTAAGAAACAAAGTGCAAAAAATGTTAAAAAGCAACATTTGTTTTGCTTTCAATACACCCTGCACTTTCTATGCACCCACTTTGTCACAATGTCAGTTGCAACTCATTGTTCACTATACAGTGAATGCTGTGCTGAAACGCCCATTTATATTGACATCAATAAAGAGCATCTTGTGGTGTACTGATACCACATTTTCAGCATGGAAAGAAACATGGTGGACACATCTTAAATGTCTCTGTGTGCTATCAATCTTAACGTATGCCTTTTTATAATGCTCCTTAAAACTTCCACTATAAGGCAGTCATGCTAGACATGTAGTAAAAGGATTAAAGTTTAAATAAAAAGAACTAAAACTTACATTTAGAAATGTAATATTCTTCATTAGACCATTATCACATAATGAATTTGGGTAGTACATATTTTTCAGACTGTAATAAATTGATGTGTATTTGGCACAAAAATAATGACTTTTTTTTAAGCTTTATTAAATAGCTGTGCACTAGTGTAAACTATAAAATGTGCAGTATTTTTCACTAGTGTATACGACCATTCATACAAAGAAAACATTATTCCCTTTAAGCATATTTTGTTCCGTTAACAACTTTAATTGTATTCCCCCATAGGCCTCTTATGTGTGAGCAATGTGGAGTGCATTCCTCTTGTATCTATTGGGTATTTTACATATTGTTTGCTTGATGAAGAGCAAAACATCCTATGGATTAGTGCATGTGGGCAAGCTTTGTGCCTTTTAAACACTCATAATTTAAATTATGCACTTTTAATATAATTTTTTTTTTATTTCTATAGATACCATTATCTGCCTCTATATGGTTTTTTTAGGATGATAAAATTAAAGTGAGTAAATTATTTTATTTTGGAGTTTCTTGTGGTGTGTTTGGTCTGTTTGGCTTAGCCAACTGTAGAATATGTGGCACCTGAAGAGATGTCTGATGGACACATTCCACAATGTTAATGATGGAATCTAAACACAGCTCACTACACTGAACAGATCTACTGAGATGGAAGCTCACAAGGGAAATCTCATGTCAAGAGAAGAGGGAGACTTTTTAGCATCATCTTATGTAGGTCATTGTACATGGAATGAAATTCAAGAATTAGGAGAAATCTTAATCAAGCTTTTGGTGCATTTTTCATGAAGTTCAATCTTCCCGCAGATTAATGCACTGTGCAGCACACTGCCAACTTACACACATTAATTAAATTAGCCCATATAGATGAATGTTTAATGAGCTTCTAACTAAGGAAAAACTTAGTATAATGTGCCACCTCTCATTATTTTTTTAAATGTAGCTGAATATTGTTTTTGTAACTTTTTTTTAACAACTAACTAATCCATTTTTACTTCAATGCTATTCATGAGGGTCATCATAAAAATGTAGACCTACATGAAGCAGAAAGAATGGCAAACACATTAAGACTTGAGGCTGGAAGTTATAGTTATGAACAGCAAAAGTGCCATAATAAGCCCTGTTCTGATTTGGGCATAAAGGAAAACGACACAGAAAATAAGTAATTCAGTAAATTGATATATAAAGTAGAATCTGAAAGTATAATACATTTATAGATATTTTTATACCACTGCAACTTTTAAAAAATCATAGACATTAATAAACACCACTACACATACAGACTCACCAAGTTTAGGAACATTACCTGGGTGCGATTAAATGCCACTCTTGCAAAGACAGCTTGGGACACACTGGCTCTCTTCAGCTCATCTCGGACTTGCTGGTAAATATCAGGAGAAACCTCAACAGATGAATTTATAGATTCTACTGGCTTAACAGGCCTTGGGATGGGAGGGTGATTTAGAAACTGCTGGTTGATGGCCTGTGGATGCTGGTGAGCCAAAAGTCTGCTGACAGCTAACTGTTGGTTTATCAAATGGGCCATGGCTATCTGCTGCCTTACTAACTGAGGGCTGAGTTGCGGAGAAAGAAGTCCAGGGCTCATGATAGGCTGCAAGGATGGAACCTGGCTTCTGATTGGAGGACTGTGGTGAAGCTGGCTGTGAGGAGGTGGTTCGCTGTTTTTTCCCAAACTTGCCAAATGGTTGATGTTTGGTAAGTGTGATGGTCTTGGGCCCACTAAGCAGAAGTCTGTTAGGTTGTCTCTTTCAACTAGGAAAATAATAAACAGAGAAAAAACAACTTGTAAATAACTTTTAACCAAATGTTAATATTGTCAAAATTATTGTTATGGTTGTAAAACATTTCAAATCTAAGGGCTAAGCAGTCTAATGTAAAGACTGACAAGTTTTATAGTGTATTATTGCTCAGTTAGCTAACATACTGACAATGAAACCTGCTCCAATTCCTCGTCCTCAAAAAATAGATTGTAAAAGATTATGGGCCAGAAGATAAATAATTTTTTGGTTAATTTTAGTTTGTTGGTTGGCTGAGATCTGTTTAACTAGTGGGTGGCAACTGGAAAGAGAAGAGACTCAAAAAGCATATATCTTGCACTGATTACATGTTTTCCATTAATATTAAAAAAACAGTGTTTATCTGGAAATAGTACATTTAGAACTATTAGTTTTAGTTAAAGGTTGACAAAATTCATACGAGTCTAATTTTTATTACAATAAGTCTAATTTTAATGGCACGATGATCACATCTTCTAGTCAGTACAAGATCCCGCTTAAATGATATAGTGTCTTCTGAGCAGTTTTACCCATTGTCTTATAAATAGCAAATAAAATCTATATTATATCTGGTTGCACATTACAATGATTTTTCAGTTAATCCACTCCCTTCCTACTGTTTAATCATCAGTCTGGGCATGGGGGTTCCCTAGTGAGAATTTTAGTGATCGGTCTCCTATTCAGAAAGGCAGTCTGTGTTTGGCCTACTTGCTACAGAATCTGTTGTGACAAAACCCTTCTAACTCCTTTAGGTCCACTAGAGAATAATACACCCACTAAAGAATAATGAGCCACATCAGAATCCACTGGTCACAATAAACCTCACTTCCTCTCTAAGCGCCACATCATTTCTATGGTAATGGAAATGTTTCCAGGCATTTTTATCCCCATCGTAAAGTATATGGATAATAATAGTGTGGTACTAATGTAGAGGACACTATAAAGAGGACCACTGTCAATGTGAAGTTTGAGTGGGGCAAGAGAGAAAAAAGGGGTAAGATGCAAGAAGGCCTATAGAACATACACTGTGTTTAAATATTTTTTTTTGACTTGTGGTCCTCTGGCTACCGGTAAACCATTTTTCTATCAAGATTGTTCAGCAGTCTGTGGGATAAAGACATGTATAGGGTAACAACAACTGAAGGGCCGAAGGCAAGGAATCCCTCCATATCTATTCAGTCATAGCAATGTTTCACTTGTAATTTAACTTGGAATATTTTCTAGCCAAGGGGTTCCAGTGAGGCTCATAGCTGAGATCACATGGCATCTTCACCCTGTCCTAAAATTTGTCCTGTGCACACCTAAACATGAATTATATTGCAAGTATGTATTGACTACATATACAGTTTCATTTGCAGTAACATTTAATTATTATATATATATATATATATATATATATATATATATATATATATATATATATATATATATATATATATATATATATTTATATCAACAAAAATAGTTACATTTAAATTCTCTGGTACTAGGCATTGCTGGGCTTTAAACGCTGTGGGACTATAATGAAAAGTAGATCATGAAATATAGATACATTTAGAGAGAGACAGAGCTCAACCTGTAAAAACATGAAGATCTGGTGATACTGGAAAATGACTTGAATGTTTATTTCATTTATTGGGAGTGGCAGGAAGCCTGACTGGTGAGGATTCTGTGTGGCAGTGAGTAATAAGATCCAAAGTACAATGATGGTTTTAATTTAAAAGCAACCATTTATGCTTGCTATGGTATTAAATAAGACATTAGCACCTAATCAGAAACAGGTTAGAAAAGATAGCCAGCCATACGTTACTGGGCCTTTTAAAGCTCATAGGCTAAAATGAATGTCTCTTTTTAGTGGGGTCAAGTTGTAAGTCCAGATCTTTATCTGCTTCAGACAACATAGCTCTTTGGAGGCAATTTTGAAAAAGTTAAAAGGTAAGAGAGTTGGGGGTAGCAATAGTAAAAAAGGAGTAAAGAAGACATTGTGCAAAAATTCTTACATACTGCAGGTACACAAGTTCCTGTGAAATTATTTCAAAAAGTCGATTTTGGCATTTAAGAGCAGAAGTCTGGGAGACATTTTGAAGAGAATACAACACAGACAAATATAATCTGCCTCTATTTCTAATATAAGTACAATACAGTATGTCGGATAAGGTACCCACCCTGATAGGGAACAGTAATGTGTTCCTACTGTGTTCTTACTAACTGTGCGTCACATTGCACAACCACACACGTAACATTCACTTATTCCTACATCATTAAATAAGATGTATGATAAGATGAACTTGCAGTCATGATGATATACAGTAGTGTATATATCACCAGTCTATACCATTGGCCTCTTACTACCTATAAATATATATTACATTTAGGGTTGCCACCTTTTCGCTCGGTGGAGACCAGGCAGGCGGTGGAGTTGTGATGTGGAGGGGGTGGGGCTGTGATGCAGCAGATGCGGGCCGTGATGTCGGGGACAGGGCTATGAAGCGGTGATTGCCAATTGGCCAATCACTGTGTCAGTCATGGGGAATCCTTCCCGGTTTTCCTAATTTGGACCCTTCAAAATACCCGGCTGTCTGGGTCAAAACCAGATAGCATGATTCTTCTGTCTTCCATTAATATGTAATAAAGACCACTGGCCAACCATAAAGTAAAGTGAAGTGAAAACATTTGACACATAATAGTTTGACTGTGTCATTATCTTCACCAACTATTTCTTCTTTGCAAAAAGTTAACTGAATAAGAGGAAAGAAACACTTTGGGCTGTACCAACCCGTTTAACAGTATTACAACAAGTAAACTTGTTAATGCTACTGATTATTATGACCAAACCATGTTATAAGTGATTTCTGACAGAAGTTTGATATCATAGACTAATACTGTAGAGAATATTTACCAGACTGTATCTCTGTAATGGGGTCTCCCTAAACCCCCTAGTGAATGCTGCCAAATGGTCTGGTCCCTCCCCAGTACATTAAAGGATCAGTAACATAAAAAAAAAATTTGTTTCTACTTAAAGAAAAAAAAACACCATGGCAGTTTTAACTTTAAATTTGCAAAGTCTTTATTAAGAAATTACTTACCGATTCTCAGCTTCACTCCTTTTCAGAAACGGCGACAGGGCGCCGATCCATCGCGTGGTGCTCGATTTCTCCTCCCTGGCTATCTCCTATTGAAGGCACGGAGGAGAAATTGAGCGCCGCTTGATGGATCATTGCCTTGTCGCCGTTTCTCAAGAGGAGCGCAAGCAGAGAATTGGTAAGTTATTTCTTAATAAAGACTTTGTGAATTTATCTTAATGGCCTTTTAAGGTCTGTGAGAGAGTCAAGAGTTTTGTCATAGTTCTGTTCATGAAAAAGTGTAATGTTCTCTTCTAAAAGTAAATGTCTCCTCTGTAATAAGCTGTATATGCTGTGCTGTAGTTACTGTGTGTTGTACAGCAACTTTAGTGCGTTTGCGTTTGCAGAGCACATGTTCCTTCCCAAGATGGTCATTGTGATAAGGCATCTGCACATGAGCAGCACCTTGCTATCTGATTATGATTTTTTTCATCACACTGCAAGGAGATTGTTTGTTATTTACTGATGTCTAATGTGGTTATGTGTTTACCTTAAACTGTTACAGATTCTAGGCTATTAAAATCCTTGAAATATGTTTCTGGGCATATCTAGTAATAATTGCCTGTTGCAATGTAGGTGGGTTGGTGGCATTGCTGTGTTCATGACAGAGGCAGTATGCTTCCCTTCAGGTATGCTATATCCATTTTAGCATATTTAACCTTATGTAAATCTTGTATGATCCACTTAAAGATCATTGTTCTTGTTCTGTTAAACTGAGTGCATAAAGATCTATGGGAGAGGTGGGTTGGTGGCCTTGCAGTATACAAAACAGTGGCAGTGTGTACCCTCTGCTGTTTTACACTCCACCTTGAAAAACCCAGAACATGTCTGCCTTTGCCTCAAGTCCTTCCGTCAGGAGATGTGTCCCTATATCCTGATTGAGTGCGGGGATCAGGTAGCAGCACAAGCTGGTGCAACAAGGCAGGTTACATAACCCATATGAAACCGATTCTTTTGGAGTACAGAAATGTTTGGATTGTCAGTCTCAGACAGAAATTTGTCAGTGTTAGTTGAGTTGCAATTAGAACTTGATGAGAAGCAAACTAACAGTTCCATATCTAATGGAGCTATGATTCCATTAGATTCTAATGAATATGATTCCCAAGCTGTGGGGCTAGCCTTACTAGAGTGCCACAAAGTAATGGATGTGAGGGCTAGCAAGTCGGAAATCTGAGTTTGATTGCCTATTACATGTCTCACTGTTGTAACTTGAGGAGTGTACGTGAACACAATAATATTTGATTTGTTTTACCAAAGACATTTGTTAAGGTGCTTTTCTGAGATTAGAGGCCTGAAGTAAATGTCTCCTTTGCCATACAATAAAAACAGACCTAGCTACAAAATGCTTTTTACTTGTTGAATGGGGCATATACATTTGTACTACATCAACAATAAACATATCAAACCAAACATTTTCTCTGCAAGCTTCAGAATTGGTAGATCAAAGCCACTTAGAGCCATTAAAACCAAGCCTGATTATCTAACATGTTACCTTGGGCTTTCTCTGATCATCTCAGGGAACAATGGAATAATAGGAAGTCACATAGAAATGCTTTTCAGCACTTCTGCTTACACACTGTCTGGAAATCATTGCTGTGGATCCTTGACCTGATTTCAGTCAAGGTCTTATTCAGTTGATGTGAAGTTAGAAATTTTATTCTCGGTTTGCTGTCAACTTGCCAGACCGAAAAATGGAAAATTGTAAAGGCTGAACCAGTCCTAAATAGTTTGACATTTCATCTACCTTACAGCCTATGGTTTAATAGGACCTGACATGGGGCAGCTCACTTTCATTTAACTTTTGGAATTTTATAGTATGTCCAACTATTTTGATTTATTTTTTCATACCTTCTGAATGATTTGCCTTCCTATTCTGCCTTTTCTAGCTATCAAATTGGCGTCACTAACCTCAGCATCCAAAAAATGTTCGCCCTATTGCTTACAATAGTTACTTTTTATTACTTTTTTTTTTGTTCAGGTTCTCTTCTAGTTATGTTCTAGCCTTTCATTCAAACCACTGCCTGGTTGCTATGGAAAATTGGACCCTAGCCGTCAGATCTCAATCTCAGCAGCTATCTGCAGCTCTGTAAATTAATGTGAACAATGGATTTCAGATCTGTGACTGTTTTTTGAACGCACTATTATAAACTTAACTAGAATACAGCAATGCTGATTTGAGAAATATTAATAGTACAGAACCTGTAATAATATTAATTTGGACCAAAATGTTGGACTTCTGTACAATGTGCAAAAATTAATGAATCATGGTATATAGGAGTGGTGGCCCTGAGGCTATTATAACAATAATGATAATAATAATAATAATAATAATAATAATAATAATAATAATAATAATAATAATAATCAGTCTTGATAAAGGTTGTAAAAACTGTTATACTAAATAAAGCAAGGATTTGAAAATAAATCATTAAATTGTTAAGCTGGACGCTTATCTTAAACAAGCTGCAACAATAAATTCATGTGAAATTTTTACCCTTATGAAGCTGAGCTGAGTGGATAGGATAAACTAAGAATAACATAACTAATTGAATACAGCATCAGGGACATAAAATCTATAGGAACCAATGTATAACACTAATGAAATGGAAAACAGTGCTGCACAATATAAAGCACTGTCAAAGACATGTCACATGTGTACAAGAAGCCATATAAGATATGCTTCTTACTGTCCCTGTGACTGAATGTCTATTTAACAGCCTCATTGACTGCACGTTAGCATTACACTACATCATGACACTGGCAGTGTTTCATTCTGACACCCAAGATAACAAGAGATAGACATCCCCAAAATAAATCAGTGATAGTGAACTGACACAGCAATGGCATGAAAAACACAACATGACAATGCATGTCTAGAAGTTTCAAGATGTAAGATTTTCATGTGAACATTTAATATTCAATCTAACTCCTTTCCATTACTTGCTTTCATAAGAAGCATTAGTTCTGTGGTTACTTTCAGCATAGATATAACTCACTTTTTTAGCTGATGACTGTTTAGAGATCATCTTATTAGTGATGGGCGAATTTGCGCCATTTCGCTTTGCTGAAAAATTCACGAATTTCGCGCGAAATTCACGAAATGGCGAAAAATCTGCGAAATCGCGCCGGCGTCCCGTTTTTGAATTTTTGCTGCGAATTTTCGCAGGCATTTTGCGAATTTATTCGCTGGCGGCGAATCGCGCAAATTCGCCGCGAATTAGTGCCTGGCGAATAAATTCGCCCATCACTACATCCTATTTTCAGTTTTTAAGTTTTCTGCCTAAAACAAGTATTAAAAGGATGCTGTATTTTCTTATGCTAGTAAGTGACTCTCCCCATTATAAAAAATAAATACCAAGTTTGAAGTTACATTCTCTTTTTACTGGTTTTACAAGTCGATGCACAAGAGGAAACAATTACCCGATCTTGTGTGCAAGCTATAGATTTAAAAAAAAAAAACATTACATATCATTTCACAAAGCTTTAACTAAAGGGAAAAATGTTAGTTGGGTGAAAGGCAACATGTCCCACATCTGGTCAATTCTTCCAAGTTTGCTTTATTCTACATCTCTCAACAGCATTTAGTCCGCTCCTCAGGTTTTATAAGCAACAAGCTGAATATGTCATCTCTTACACATGGATATGTTATTAATAGTGAGCCATAAAAAGACAAAGGGAAAGTCACTTCCAGCTTGTGGTTCAGTTCACGGGCCTATCTTTTCTGATAATCTAATTTATGTTTAAGTTACCGCTATGGCACAAGAGCAGAAAGCCAGGAATGAATATAGGCTGGCCCACACTTGCTGCAAAGGAAAACACCACTAAAATATTTACCGTATGTAATCACCATGCATTCTGTTTGTGAGACACATTAAAGTATAAGGATGGTTTCTCCGATGTATTCACCTCCTCCCTGAGAGTGCCTGCATTTCTGTATTTTAGTGTTGCTTTTCCCTGCAAAATGTGACTGTGGTTTAGTGTCTGTATATAATTGTGTTCATTTAAACAATCCTGTACTTCTGTGCTGTGCTCAGCAATGCTCATGACAACATATATCCAACTATAGTTCTGAAAATAACTTCCAGAGACATAGCTACTGGGTCAATGTACCAAATAAGACCTGCTATAACACTTGCTATGAAATGAGACACATGAGTTACATTATTATAGTTTTTCTGATCACTTCCAATTGCGTTCTGGTACTAGGGGCATATATCTGTGATGTTGGCTGTTTTAGCAACCAGCAAGGCAACATTAGATTGACTTAAATAATTAGGAACATCTGGCAACTAGTCAGCTATAACCTGAGCTTGTGTTGGCATCACAGATCTTTATTAGCACTCCACTGGGTTTATAACAGAATACAAAAATGGAAGACTGCTTTTGCCCCACACCACATGACTCTCTTTGAAGTTCATCTCTTTAACAGGAATAAAAGTATGCATTGTGTGCATTTGGGCTTTGTCTTACATACAGCAGGATCTAGATAATACGAAACCTTGAAAGATGAGGATGAACAATAGTCACTGCCTACATGAAAGCAAATAGGTTACAATTCACTTCACTTGTGGATACTGATTTACTATTACATAGCATTTCCTCTGCAAGCCATGTGTGCTTTCCTGTTTAGTACGAGTCAGTACACACTTGAACGACAAAAGTGAATATTACCTTTCATCTTCTTGTACTTTTTATACCATCTTCCAAACTCTTGGCACTTTGTAGTAGACACATTGGCATAGTATGTGCTGTTTACAATGGAAGAGATCATGCTCTGGAAGAGAAAACAGGCACGGAAGGGTGAATTGAGGAAGATTTGGCTCAGACAACAAAATCTCTGCCTTTTAAGGTTAAATATCAGAAATTCATGGTTACATATACCCATAAAACCTGCATGATTCTCTCAGTCCAGCATTATTGTGATGCAAACCTTTTCACTGCATTTACAAATAACATTATATTTTCCTTTAATGTAAAAATGTATTCATTAAATTCCACTGGTAACATCACCACAACAAAATGGCACTGAAAACAAAACATCCAAAGTTAAATATAAACATATTTACAAGCACATTTTTGGTCTCTGTAGTCTATTAAAGGGTGTGAGTCTTAATGTCATCTTTGTGTACACATGGATAGGATCCTGCATTCTTAAATTTTGCAGTTTGTGGAGGATTATAGTAAGATCTGTTTGGGCTGCAGCCTGGTGGCCCACAAAAGATCTGAAAGGTACTAGAAAAGTTACTGAAACCCCCAAGCCACTCAGTCCCTTTCCATTCAAAATTTTTTAAATCACCATTTATTTCTTAACCCCTCTCTGTCAATCCACATCCCTCAACCCCATACAAATTGGATGGCAACAGCTACAATCTCTGCACTACCTAATCACAGCTATTAAACCATTGAAAGAAGCTACTGATTAACCGATAATAGGTTGTCGCAGCTTTACTGCAACTGCATTTCTGCTTCAGTGTGAATGAGCTGCACTATTCTCTCTTTTGAGAGTCATACAGGATTAAAAACATGCACTGTGTGTATATTTTCCAATCTTTTATTTTCCTGTTTTCTTTTATAACACTTTCTTCTCTTTCAAAGATATGGCTGAAAACCTGAAAAACTTTTCAGCAGCCGCCTTCTTCATAATTGTCTAAGAAAACTCCACTTGAACCTGATAAACCAGCTTCTAGGAATAAACCAGCATTATGTGATGTTATCTCATGAAAGATATATAACATATTTAATTACTATACATCCTTATGCATATTTACTTAAAGCAAATTCCACATCAGCAATCACATATTTTTCATTCCAAATCACAACCCTCATCTAAGGCTGTCTCTCCACCCTATCATTTTATCAGTGTTTAATCTTTTACAGTGAATTCTACAGAGTTTGTTGAAAACTAAATGAAAATGAATTAAAAAGTAATCAGGAATGGTTCTGGTTGCACGTCTAATGTTCCCAGCTCAAAGGAGAAAGTGCAAATTCATTCCACAAAAAGGTGATGAGATCTTAATTATGGAACAGGCTCTAGGTCTGCTTAAAAGCTTAAGAGTTGCTAACCTGACCTTAGGATACAAACTCTGGACCTGGCAAACTGCTGCATTAATAATAATTAAATAACAATAACTTTGATACATTACATTGAGAAGCTTAAGTTATAGCACAATATACTTTGGGATTTGGTGAAACAATGTTTGCCTTTTTTAATTTTTCAATAACTTTCTATTTTCTATGTGTCACCATTTTTCTAATATACAAGTGTAAAGTGTCATTTTTCACCATCTAAAGCAGCTCGGGGAAGGAGGGGTCGCCGACCCTGTAGACTGTTCTAAATTGATACATTTAGTTGATCAATTTCTTATCTTTGTCCCTGCTGAGCAGAATCTCTGGGTTTTATTAAAGACAGCTGTTGGAATTGAAACAATAGTTGCTAATGCTCCAGAGATGCTGTTGAGAAATGTATCAACTAAATGTTGCAAAATGTAACAGTTTAGAGTCTGCGCCTGAATTATTGAGCTGCCAGACTCAACACGAACATTCAATTTTAAACTTAGATTCTGGAAAAACAGTAAAAAAATAAATAATGGAAAGTAATTGAAAAAAGTCTTTATTTCTGGGGAACAATCTGAAAACAACTGAAAAAAGTGTTTGAAAGGTCTAAAATAGAATAAGGCTAAAAAATGCTGTATTTTGTATACTAAATATAAACATGAACTTACTGCACCACAAGCCTCATCAAACAAATGATTTATTCTTTCAAAATTGGCTACAGGGGGTCACCATCTTGTATTTTTGTTAAACATCTTTGCAAGACTAAGGGGCAGATTTACTAAGGGTCGAATATCGAGGGTTAATTAACCCTCGATATTCGACCAGGAACTAAAATCGTTCGACTTCGAATATCGAAGTCGAACGATTTAGCGCAAATCCTGCGATCGAACGATCGAAGGATTATTCGTTCGATCGAACGATTAAATCCTTCGAATCGAACGATTCGAAGGATTTTAATCCAACGATCGAAGGAATATCCTTCGATCAAAAAAACGCAGGCAAGCCTATGGGGACCTTCCCCATAGGCTAACATTGAGTTCGGTAGCTTTTAGCTTCCGAACTAGGGGGTCGAAGTTTTTCTTAAAGAGACAGTACTTCGATTATCGAATGGTTGAATAGTCGAACGATTTTTAGTTCGAATCGTAGTCGTAGTCGTAGTCGAAGGTCGAACTAGCCCATTCGATGGTCGAAGTAGCCAAAAAAACACTTCGAAATTCGAAGTTTTTTTAATTCGAATCCTTCACTCGAGCTTTGTAAATGTGCCCCTAAGACTGTGCACATGCTCAGTGTGGTCTGGGTTGCTTAGGGATCGTCATAAACAAAGCTGCTTGAGTTCTGCATGGCTGGTAAGTGAGGCGGGGAGTCCCCCTGCTGTTCATAAGTATGATTGTTTCCCTGCAGAGCAGTTAGGGACCATCTGACAATTCGTATCCACAGCAGTAAATGAAGGGAGAATTTCACTGCATACAGTCAGGTTTCTTATAAAAACGGTACATATTTTTTAATTAAAGTATATTGGAGATAGGTTTCTTTTTCATTAAAAAAAGTAAAAATTGGATTTTATTTTTTTGCCTTTACATGCCCTTTAAGGATATACAGTCACATTTACAGTAGCAATATCTCTATCGTTTTTTTAACATAATGGACCAAATTGTGGCCAGGACCTTAAGCCTCTAATAAAGAACAAGAAGGCAGACGTTTAGAACAACAAAATTAAATGTTATAAATCCTTATCTCTGTGCCCTACAACAATCCTGTTTAAACGGTTCACATCTGAAAAACCACCAGAAAATGTTTGTCCACCCCTGGTCTAGACAATACGTTAGCATATAAAATCTGATGGGATACTGGTTTCTATAGGATATTTAGCACAGTAAGAATGCGGATAAGAAAAAAAAAAGTCTGTCAGTACAATAACAGGCTTTCAAAAAGTTTATGTCACTCTAAATTATCTTTATCCCCAAGTCCCGGTCATTATAAATGACATATGGAAGGACACACAGATTAGGGAAAATGGCAGAGAAGAATGGTGATTTAGAAAGCAGAACCTAAAAGGTAAGATTAGATGCCCAGGCATGAATAATCTCATTAATGCTTCTCAGATGTTACATTTCAGCTTCCAACTGCAATAAGACCACACAGCCAAGAGCCTGGGAACGTACTGGGAACGTACGTGCTGCTGCCCCTAGTACAATACTTAGATTAATAAGGTAAATTATTATCAGTTATAGCAATGTGTCATTAGCACCTGTGCTGAAATTCACTATCCAGTGACAGAATTAACCATTCAAATGCTTCTTGCCATCTGCTGGCCACCGCTGTGAGTAATCAAGTTCTTCAAAAAAAAGACTAGTAAAAGCCCTCAGCAATTTAACCCTATAAATCTGTCATTCAGTTAGGATAGCTTTCTACTCTTTCAGGGACTTCTGCTGCAGTCAATGGGTTCAATTTGTTTGGAATCAAGGGTATACATGGGAAAAGGTGCTTGATCATACAACACTTTTAAGATCTTTGTTGACCTTAGATCAGAAGAGCAACTTCTGTATAGTGGGGGTTTTCTAGTGACATAATAAAACAGCAGACTTTATTTTGTATAGACTCTGGCAGTAGCCCATACCAAGTACTATTGCTGGGATGTTTATGTCCTCAGTAAGCAAATTATTTATTACATGTTCTAGAAAACAAGAGATGCATTGAGGGCTTGAAGCAAGTGAATGCCACAAACTGGGGATTTGCTCAATAGATGATAAATTTGCATGTAACAAGCTACAGTAGCTGTGGCAAAATCGGCTATGTAGGACAGCCACTAACATAAGCTTCAGAATTATATGAACAATGGAAAAACATTCCTCATCTATGTGTATGACTTGAAATTTGAAGACAGTGGGGATAGATTTAATAAAAGTTAATTTTATGCTGCTTTTTGGAGGGGATTGAGTACTGTTCTGCTTTAAACCACTGAAAAACTCAGTGGGACAGGGTTGGGCTCACTAGGCTCACTACCTCCCTAAAGAATACAAGCCCAAATAGTGGGCTGAGCCATGCTAAATTCACCATGTATAACAAGAAAAATAACTGAATACATTAAACAACAGAACAAGTCTACTCTGGTTCAGGATGTCAGCTCTTATTTAAATCTGTTTTCAGTTCCCCCAAAAAAGTTATTATATAATTTAAAATGTTTTATTTCTGAGTAGCCTATGTGGCTCTGTGCCACTGGACTAGTTATTCACTGTTTATTGGCTACTATACTGTAGATTATTAAATCATTTCAATCATTGGGTAGGTTTACTGCACAGTTGGTAACTGGAGGAGACCATAATTTCATGCAGCAATGGGTAATGTCTAATGGCAGCAAAAAGTAGGGACGCACCGCATCCACTATTTTGGATTTCGCCGAACCCCGAATCCTTTGTGAAAGATTTGGCCGAATACCGAACCGAATCCGAACCCTAATTTGCATATGCAAATTAGGGGTGGGAAGGGGAAAACATTTTTTACTTCCTTGTTTTCTGACAAAAAGTCACATGATTTCCCTCCCTGCCCCTAATTTGCATATGCAAATTAGGGTTCGGATTCGGTTCAGCCGGGCAGAAGGATTCGGCCGAATCCGAATCCTGCTGAAAAAGGCCAAATCCTGGCCGAATCTGGAACCGAATCCCGGATTCGGTGCAAACCTAGCAAAAAGTCACAAGTTCAACATTCTTCATATGGAGTGCTTTGCCATTAATCCAGAACTGCTTATGGGGAAGGGGTATAAAGAACACCTGCCTGGGTGCAATTTGCATGAGCGTGGAGATATTACTGTCAGTGTATTACTGTCAAGCCGTACAAACTGCAGCCCTCCAGTTATTGCTGTACTTCAACTCTCTCTATATCCAATGGTTCCTGCAGTTTGAATGTCTCCGATTTGTGAACCATGCCCTACCCAAATAATGGGGGCTTATTCAGCCTGCATTGTCAGAGGCTACCTATTCCATATGTCAAAGGGATGCCAAAAACAGTAGTCCAATTATCTAAGAAATACCAGCAGCCATTTGTTATATTATGCTTTAGTTGCCCTATAAATGAGAGCTTAACTAAAGAAATAGGCTATAAATATTCTACATTATGTTTTGAATTTCTGTACCAGCACAGGCAGGGGTGCTTCGCCAATGAGGCGAGTTGAGGCTGTTGCTTCAGGCGACAGCGCCCCACTAGGTACCAGGGGCAGCAAAAATGCTGCTCCTGGTACTTTAAGAGCGAATTTCCAGGGGAGGGGGGGGGCAGCAGCAACTGCTGCTGCCTCAGGCAGCGGAGGGGCCAGGATCGCCCCTGAGCACAGGACATCCACAGCCCTTTTGCAGTAAAAAATCTGTGCCTCCAAAGATGCTTGAGTAGCTTCCCATCTTCCTTTCTGTTGATTCACTGAACATACTCTTTGCTGCTGTCACTTACTGAGTTTAGGGACCAACTCAAAATATGCAGTACACATAGAATATCAATGTCACAATATAAGGCTGATTAGTAATTAATACAGATGATTACTACATGGCAGCACAGAAACAAGAATGTAATAATCAGCCCAGTAGCATCATCTTATATTACAGACCAATTTGTGACAACCTCAAAGCTTAGCTTCTCAACAGCTGTCAGTGTCGCAGATAGAGATGGGTGAATCTGTGGCGTTTTGCTTTGCGAAACGCATTGAAGTCAATGGGCATCAAAATAATTTTGATTCAAGCGTCAATTTTTATATGCGCAGCTATTTGGTTCAAATGCATTAAAGTCAACGGGTGTCCGAATAATTTTGGCGCATGAACATTTTTATGCGCATGTCAAAATTATTCGGACGCCCATTGACTTTAATGCATTTGGACCAAATAGTCGCGGCGTATAAAAATTGTCGCACGCATATTTAGTTATGAGAAAAATCTATATGCAATTTGCAGCAGACACTGAAAAAGGAATATGACCCAATCACTGAGCTGTATTCAGTTTTGCACTCTCCCTGATTGGAAACCATGTGGTGGATAGAAAGAAATACCTTGGCTGTTAATGTCTTGGCTCTGGGCTCGGTGCATGTGTGAAAACAAACCCATGTAAGCGTGTTATGAGCTGCGAGCTTTCCTTGGTGCTGTGAAGCAGAGTTCATTACAATCGCAGCTACAGACTTTACTGTGCAGATGTCTGAGGCTCAGCTCACAGGGGACAGGATGGTGCTGCCTATTAATGATCACCTTCTAAATAGTCTCGATTCCACAGTGGTGTCTCAAAACTGGTGGATATCTTCCAAATAATGGAATGGAAGGAGTAGACACAACAACAGAAGCAGGATGACAGTTAGTGAAAAGGAGGCCCCTGCTTATGCATAAGCTTGAGACCCCTCTGAGGGGAACTCATTTTTAAAATTAGAGGTGTCTAAACGGTGGCTGTTGAACTAGAGATTAGAGATAGGGCTACAGAATAAAGCAACATTAAGCCAAGACACTTATAAAAGTGACTGGCACTTTGCAGAACTCTTTCCCATGATTGGGCTATAAAAAAGTGACCCCAGGTTGAAGGAACGCATGATGGGACAGATAAGAACACCTTCACATTACTTTAGTCTGGCTAAAGAGTGCATCAGGATCCCTTTTGTGAAATTCAACATAATCAGTGGGCAAAAGTTGAGAAGGGAGCAGCTGGATAAACTCTGTAGTGAACTGCAAGTCTCATCATCCTCAGTTATTAACCGTACAGGATATCAACAATGTAAAGTTTCTACTGTTTCCAAAAGCTTTTACTTAACAAAAAAAGTTATTTTAAGCCATTGCAACTCTTTACTCTTCTACAGCCTCTGAACAACAAGAATAAGCAGCTGCTTGAGACAACAGTGCACAAACAAAAAACCTCAGTTATTGCAGTCCTTCTTGTTAACCTTTCTCTGACAGAGATTCCAGTAAGGCTGTAGCTGTTCATTGGCTGCAACCTAGACACATAGGGTTAATAAACAATAGCTGTCTCCCTGAAGCTTTAACTCCTATGAGGCAGCTCTCCTGCCTGAAACTGACAATAACATATTAATCTACTGGGACCTATAATAACATTTCACACATATGGCAGAGTATTTCTTAAGCAATTTTGCTAAATGAAATTGCCTCCTGCATACAGGGTATTAATAAGAATGTGTTTAAGCTTCTCACTTGCCCTGTAGGCATAAAAACAGAAGATATAAAGAAAAATAACAGCTGTGAAATGGTACTTTATACAAAGCTGCAATTTTATGCTTCTGTTGTCTGCCATAGGAACAGACAGATATATATATATATAAATGACACATAGAGCTTGTATTCAGCTCAAGTGAAGTTTGTATGTGTCCCCACAGCCCTTAGTTAGTCCTATTCAGGTCCGGACTGAGAATTAAAATAGGCCCTGGCATTTCAGGTACACAGAGGCCCAATCAGCCCACATAGAGGCCCAAACAGCCCCCACGAGCCCACTCAATACTGACTTTCTATGGGACCTTATAGCAGCCCCTCTGGCATTTGCCAGAACCCACAGATTGCCAGTCTGGGCCTGGTCCTATTCTATGGATAGGACTTCTCCCAGAAATTTCATTCAGCTTTCTATCAGGTGAGGCATTATGCTGTGCTGGTGCTCAAGTTCAGGTATATGTAACTGCAGGTATATGTCAATTAGAAGACAGAACAGTCTATGTGTTGGCTTTATGGCTCTATGTATTAGGCTTGCCTTCTGTTATAGGCAGTGGGGTTTATTCACTACTGTAAAGTAAAAAAAGGGGTAAAAGTATAGGGACTACAAGCAGAATTTAATATTGTCTAGTAAGTCAAAGGGTCCCCTAATATTCTAGTAGTACAAGGTTGTAATGGGCCATGTTGACTTCTGATGGACTGATTTAGTCCAGTATAATGGTGCTGGAACTAGGTCAGATAACATTTACACATTCATTCAACAACTCCCATTTAAAGGGGTGGTTCACCTTTAAGTTAACTTTTAGTTTGTTATAGAATGGCCAAATCTAAGCAACTTTTCAATTGGTCTTCATGAATTGTTTTTTATCGTTTTGGAGTTATTTGCCTTCTTCTGACTTTCAAATGGGGTCACTGACCCCATCTAAAAACAAATGTTCTGTAAGGCTACAAATTCAATACTTTTTATTACTCATTTTTCTATTCAGGCCCTCATCCAATTCATATTCCAGTCTCTTATTCAAATCAATGCATGATTACTAAGGTGATTAGGACCCTAGCAACCAGATGGCTGACATTGCAAAGTGTAGAGCTACTGAATAAAAAGCAAAATAACTCAAAAACCACAAATAAGAAAGAAAGGAAGAAAAAATGCAACTAGGCATATTTTACTTCACAGAATTATGAATGAATGCAGAATAAAACTGGTCATTATGTTGTATATACCACTGACCTGAGAGAGGGGGCAATCTTTGGCGAGGGTACTCTGATTCATCTCCTTCAACAGCATGCGTAAGGCATTTCTCACTGTGGCGTGGTTCCACTGTTCTGCAGGCAAGTCTTCAAGCTTGGAACAACTGCACAGAAATAGATTTTATCATCAGGGCTGGTGTTAGAGAAGTGAAGCCTCAGTCAATGCAAAAAGGTTGATCCCTCAACACGAGTTCAACACCCAAAGCCCCCTGTCATCCATCACTATAGCAGATAAGGTTGGTTATTCAGGTTCAACCATAACTGTTGCGAAAAAACAAGTACTAACAGGTTTTACACAGTGTATCTATATTTAATTTGTACTTTTACCAATAACATTTTCCTAACAGGAGCCCTAGCTTTATGCAGGGGCCAGGATGAATTCCATGCCCTAAAACTGGTATTATTTTTGAGGTAGAGCAGAACTGACTGAAGAACACCCATGCTGTTTGATAAAATGCTATAAAGGGCTCGTTTACCAATTCAGCAGGCAACAGCACTGAACCCCTACGGCATGCAAAACTGTGTCCTACAGGACTCATAATGAATTTTAGTAGGATAAAATAGGATAATAGTTAGGAAAAGATAGCAGTATTCTTCATTTACTTTTTTGTGTTTACAGAAATTGTTAGCAGAGAGCTGATCTGAACTGCACGTGCAGCTTCTCTGTAAGAGAGGACAGACCCACCAACTTCTGTGTGAACAGTAACTTAGTTGCTTTATAGAACTCAGCATAAACACTTCAGCATAACATGTCTGCAACAGGAACTTTCCATAGAGAGCATAGACAGGAAGAGGAAGAAGAAAATTACACAGGGTTACAGATCAAACATGGAATCACATTGCTAAGCAACAATAGACCCTCACTGCATTAAGTATAATCCACTGGAACAATCTCTGTCTGTTGTTTTACAACAAAAATAACAATAGTAAAAGTTGGGCCTTCCAGATACTTGGCATTCTGGTTGTTTGGGTCAGTGATCATAAGAGACAAATGGAAGTTTCTGCTCCAGGGAGACAACAATTGAACACAGTGAACACAGATAGCAGAATTGCTTAGACTATTTCTTCCAATCTCACAAAAATTAACATTTTTATTATGTTTCCCCTCGACATGCCCACACATACATACGGCTCTGCTAAATACTTCCTCTGTGCCAAAGAGATCTGCCCACCTCTGTAACTGGATCTTCAGTGTTACCACGTGATAGACATCTTGTAACATATCAGCAACAGTCACATCCGGCGCATCAGTCACATAACTGAGGGGCAGCGGGTTCCAGCGTCCGATCTTAATTATTCCTGTAAGTAAATATGGGCATTAAAGGGCCAGTCACATGAAAAGATGAAAATACAACAAACGGGGGAATGTAATAAAAGTCGGTAACGGAAAAACTATTCGCAATGCAAAAAGTTATGCCTTTGCGCGAACAAATTTAATATAGATTTTGCGAACCCGGGAAACTGTTTAGCGACCACTTCCGACAGTGGAAGACCTTTGGCAAATTTTATAGTTTGCGCCAATGTGCAGTAAATGTGATAAAACTCCTTACTGAAAAGTCTTTATGTTTGCTCCAAAAGATTACGACACCTTCAAGCACTTCTTAAGAGTGCGCAAGTAAAATTTCGCAATGCGCAATTAAAATTCGCAATGCAATAACAGTTTAAGGAACAAGATTACATTCCGAGATGTGGATTTTTAGTCTTATTGGTGCAAATTGTTTTTCTCTTTGCGACTTTAATTACACTCCCCCGAAAAAAGTGTTTATTAATGTGAGTTTACATAAGGATGAATTGAAAAGGAACTCTATTCTCAGTATCTTCAGAAGCTGAAATAATTATTAATGATATGAAATAATAATCCCCAATAATAGTCTGAATTCAACAAATGATGGTAAAAGTAGAAAGGCTTTGAAATCAAAAGATTGGCGGATTTGTGAAAAAAATATGTACATATGAAAATGTAATAATTTTAGATTCCTTTTCTTTACTGTCAGTACGTTGGACTTTTGCACTATATCATGACTAAACATCAGTGATGAAGTGATGATAGTACCTGCACCTAGATTTTATGCCAAGAATAAATATAATTATTCTTATTGTTTTCAGTTCTTATACAGTTTTGTTATAAAACGAAGAATGTCAGAAATTTTGCCCTTATTGTTCTATACCTATATATCTATGAAAATGGTTCTGGGTTGTTGTGCCTGGACTAAAGCATTACAAATATCATAGCATATAACGTTCTTAACTAGCACAATGCATTTGCTTAATGGTTTTTTTTTTGGTTTATTGCATCCAGCTTGAGAAAACATATTTGTGGTTTACTCTGCAGTCTTTTATTACTACATAAGGCTGATACAATTACTTCTGCTTATTAATTATTAAGCCTATATTTCAAATACCATAAAGACCTCACACTTAAGTGGCACCATTTAATGGGAACTTGAAGGCATAAGGATTAAATGGTGCTCTCTTTAATTAAAGGCCCCGGCAATATTTACAGGAGGGTTTAAAGAAAAATACAAGAGAGCAGAGAAACTCCAGATCTTATTCCAAGATGGAGAGTCTCTATAATTTTGGTCAAAACCACACAAGGAAAAAATGTATCATTTCAAGAAGGTATTATTCACTCTAAAAGCCCCACTGCCGAAAGCAAACAAAAGAATGTTCCTTTCTAAGGACTGTACTTAAGAGATTTGATTTGGTGAAGTTTATCCAACAGGGTAACTGTATGCTGGGTACATTTTAGCTTCTGCTCAAATTTTTAATAATTTAACCTTATCCACTGAGTATAAAACTGGCTTGCATCTCAGCAGTACATTAGTATTTAGCAGGAAAATAAGCACAGAAATTATATTACTCTGAATAGCCAAACAGAAGCACTGGTAGGGAGGGGTGGGTTGTACCACAAAAGTGTAATTCATGCAAAGTTCAATGATCTTCTGTTGTTGAACTACAGCTCCCAAATGAGCCAGAACTGGCGCAATTCTAAAAAATATATTTAGGGGCAGATTTATCAAGGGTCAAAGTGAATTCGAGGGAATTTTCGAAGTAAAAAATTCAAAATTCAAAGTAATTTTTTGGATACTTTGACCATCGAATAGGATACTACGACTTCTAATTCGACTTCAAATTCGATTTGAAGTAAAGTAGTTTGAATATTCGACCATTCGATAAACAAAGTACTGTCTCTTTAAAAAAACTTAGACTTCAATACTTCGCCAAATTCTTCTAGTGCATTTTTCTAAGTTTTTGGAAGTTGAAGTAAAATCGTTCGATCGTTCACTGAAATCCTTCGAATCGTTTGTTTCGAAGGATTTAATCGTTCGATCGAATGATTTTACTTCGACCGCAGGATTCCCAAATTCGCTGAAAAAAACTTCGATTTTCGAAGTCGAAGTATTTCAAAAGGATGGTCGCATTTCGAAGTATTTTTAACTTCAAAATTCGACCCTTGATCAATCTGCCCCTTATTGTTGTTTATTGACTAGGATTTATAATGCTCCAACATATTAAGTGGCACTGTAAAAACATTGCATCATATGTGAACAACAACATTGTTGTGTTCTTTTGTCCTGAGTTTTAAAGTCCCACAACTTTAAGGGTTGGATGGCGATAACTGATTTGGTCATATCCTACAAAAATGATAGGATTTAGCTGAATCCTAGATTCCCTAATTGACTGACAGGTTACAGCTCAAATGAATCACTGCTTCCAAAATGGCAG
Source organism: Xenopus laevis (assembly GCF_017654675.1). Taxonomy (NCBI): domain Eukaryota; kingdom Metazoa; phylum Chordata; class Amphibia; order Anura; family Pipidae; genus Xenopus; species Xenopus laevis. The sequence continues at coordinate 78,306,742 of NC_054388.1, forward strand.
GATTGTCATTTTTATTTTTATTTGTGATGTACAGGAAGTTCACAGGCCCCTAACAGACAGATTATTGGGCAGCATGATTTTTAGCATATTCAGGTAAATATAATGTAAATATAATTCCCTGACCATTACACCATATCAGTAATATCTATGTAACACTTTTAATAATTACACTTGTACTTTATACACTATGTCACAGAGTGCCAGTTAAGTGCTCGTCAATGATTCTCAGTTCTTCCAGATTGATCGGCTATGTACTTCCATACAATTGAGTTGCCTTGGGCACTGTTGGCAATGAATAGATCATTATACACTATACAGGTAAAAAGATTTATGAAAGTGCCATAAAATGAGGCATTATAAGTGGATATGACATCATAATTGGGTGCTGTGAACTTGGAAAGTGGAGGCATATTTTCCAACTGAAGCTCTACCTTTTATAAACAATTAGCAATTTATGGTGTGTTCATAAATGCACATCAAGCCACTAGATATAACCACCCAGAGGAATTAAAGTAACGTAGTGCATTGCTTTATTAGTATGTAGTACAAGTGAAATACACAAGCACTCTCAGTTCTGTCAAAATGTATCATAGTTAATACAATGATTTTAAAATGTATTGACTGGGATTCAGCCTTATTCAGCAGGATTCGGATTTGGCAGAATCCAGGTGCCTGGCAGAAATGAATCAGAATCCTTAAATTCTTGTGACTTTTCATGACACAAACAAGGAAATTGCAGTTTTTTTTTTAAATGGTTCTTTTTAATCTTTCCTGTGAATTTGGTTCAAGAATCACCAGCATCCTTCATGAAAAAATCAGGATTCAGCTGACTCCAGAAATATTGAATTTAGTGAATCCTTATTTACATGAGAAATAAAATTCTGGTTGCTTGCTTTTCATATTGGGTACATATTTGCCCTTGAGCATGGATCCTGCCTTATAAATGTATGCTGATAAATATGCCCAATCGCATTGTGGTAGTGAACCTCTGAAGCTTTAAAAGGAATGGTGAGATGGTGAAAGTTAGAACTTCCAAAATAAGAGGTCATCAAGGACTGAGTTACAGTTCTATGACTGCTGCAGAAAGATGCCTGAAGATCTAGCCATGAAAGAAGAAACCTAGGGTGAACCCATCCAGAGCTATTCCAGAGCGCTCTCGAAACTAAAAATGTTATCTTTTATTTATGTCCATTCTTGGTGAGAGTGTGGAGAACCAGGGACAGCACTGCAAAAGACGCAAATGATACATCTGCTTTGGGGGCTGCAAGAGGCAAACATACACATGCACCTATCTGACAAAAGGTGATGGTGAGTTACAAAGGCAAAGAAGATGATTTAAATATTGCTAGTGCTACTGGTATAGCAACTAGCAAGCAGGTGCAATAATTCCTGCACATCAATAACCAATCGCCATTTATTACATGCATTTTGTTATTAAAGTCAATTTCTTTAATGGTGTCTTCTCTGCAGCCTACATACATTTTAGTTTTTGTCCCATAATATGATATGCATGAAGGCAATGGTAGTAGAAAGTGGGGACACCAAAGAAAGAAGATAACATGTTAAGTAATCCTAGTTAATCCTGCTAATAAACTGATAATTGACTTATTGATCAGTTAATTATTTCATGCAGGGAGGTCTGGAGTTCTACCAACAAATTTAATTTGTAAATCCTAATATATCTGGAATGTCCATATAAGTTACACTGATTACCCTGAACACTATCAATGACTCTGTCAGGAATCCTGTCTGTGTTGTTATCCAATGTATTATTTGAATGCAATGGCATAGTTTTGTGGGGTAGTTTTATTAAATATCTGAGCTAAAAAAAAAATTAAAAACCTAAAAGTTTCAATTCCATATTCTAAATATTAGTATATTCCCAAGGGATGGAATATTTTAGGTTAAAAGTTAGTGTCAAGGTTACTGCAGGAGGTTAAGAAAGTCATAACAAGTGCAATGTGCAGAATATTCTGACAGCTATCAATTAAATGTGCACCATAAGAGAATAACAGACAAAATATGACTCTTAATACGCACTGAAGTAACAGCATAAGTTTTATGTTCTCTCCCTATTATCCTGAAGCGATGGATAAATCTATCCTAACTCCCCTCATGTGATGTATAATGTACAGTGTTGGAGACCACAAAGCAGTCAAGCAAATTAAAAGATGCCTGTTAAATTAGTCTTCGCAAGCAAAGAAGTCGTTTTGATGATAATGTCCTCATGCTCTGATATGAAAGTGCAGCACGTGGATAAAACCTATTTATAAAATGGCTTGGGTAAATGGGCTTGGGATAAATATGGGGATGTAATTGGCTAATAAACATTCAGGGGGCTGCATGGATAAGTATACAAGAGCTCCAAAGCTGATGTTTTGAAAGTGCACATCAGTTCCTTTAGCATACAATATTAAGATATCTGGATACAGCAGTACAGAGAGCAATAGTCTGCAGAGAATAGAATCAATCTGCTCTCCTGAGGCATCCAGTGCTAATCAAGTGACCGAGGCACTTTAATCAGGTGAATAACCTTATACTGATACACTGTCACCCCTGTAAATTGTTATGGATCATTGTAATATGACATAATATCACTTCAACTAACAGTTACCTAGTTACTCCCTTACCCCCTTTATTGAGCTTCAAGTCACCCTTGAAATACTTTTACCATACCTCCCAACATTTTGGAAGTAAAAAGAGGGACAAAAATATTTTTTGCACGTAGCGCAGCAAAATATATTTTTTGCCACACCCCTTTCTGTGGCCACACCCCATAATTACCATGTTCATTTTACAAAATTTGGCAGGTAATGAAGTTTGAAAATAATTCTCCTTATCTAAACTGTTTTTTTGTGTCTCAAAATTGTTATAAAGTATCTTATTTGCACCTTTTACCTGTTCTGGGCTCTGCTAAAAGCCAATTAAGTTAGAAATTTTGTTTCTTTTTCTGGCTGAGAAAATAGGGACTTTCCAGTACAAATGAGGTACTGCAGGTTGAGTTGTCAAAAGAGGGACTTTTCCTCAGAAAAAGGGACAGTTGGGAGGTATGCTTTTACAGTTCACCCACCAAGCTGCTAATGCCTCATTCCCAAATTATTGCTAAGTGCCAAATCATTAATGATGCTCTATATTTCTACAAGCTGTTTTCATATATATTTTGGTATCACAAACCAAGAAAAATGTGATTTGCTTTAATCCTGAAAAAGTTATACAAAACATCTTCTGCTTGCATGGATAACTACACATAACTACATCGGCTTCTTGATACAATAACTAACAATAGGGGAAGCAGGCCCTGCAACGTTTGTGGGACCAATAAATATAAACAAGCTCAGCTGGGGCTGGAGCAATTGTCATTTTCCCAGAGTTTTGGCTGGTCCTAAAAGAATAGTAGTACAGAGTAGATGCTAGATCCAACATTGTCTATAGAAGGGAGCTATAGAGGCCATGGTAAGTTGTAAGGGCACCGTGTTTAAATCGCATCAGAGGTTAACCTTCGACATTGTACTTATAAACTCTCTCCTATGCCCTGCTACATCACACCTTCTTTCCATATGGAGCATAATTCAAAGAGGCCTTGGCATCTGTACTTGCATTAGCATGTAAAATCTCACACACAAACAGCATACAAAGTGTCAGGATTCCCAGATGACAGAAATATTTCTTACAAATCATATTAAGGTCCTGTCATCCTTCTCGGAGATACAAGGCAGTCAAGTGTTCTTTTCACAAACTGCCGATTAGGTTTTCCTATTCTCCAGTTCCCCACACTTCAGAAATGCTAATACACTGGGAACGTATGAGATGCTTTACATATGATCCCAGTATTTAAAAGCTTCTGACATTCCAGATGTTGCTGAACTATGAGTGCCAGCAGTATCCCCTACATCTAGCTGCCAGGTTCAAGTTGGACATCTCTCCATTTATATTTACCCTTCCTCCCATATATATGTATTTACATATTGTATGATAGAAAGTTCTCAGATGAGTCTGCTGCCAGGGGTAATTACATGTTTATTTTCTTCCATCATAAATCTAGATTTGAGAAGCAAAAATTAACTAGAACACTAGTGTTCCATACAATGTAGCACATTGTAATCAGGAATGCTGAATCTGTCCCTGGAGCTTAACCACAGCCACTAGGCAGCCCCTCCAAAAATCCTGGCTAGGCATCCAGTTTGCCTAGTGGTTTATCTAACCCAGTTTACAACCAGTTTGGTAACAGCCGGCCCCCCTAATTTGGGGAAAACAACTGATGAATTTTCGTTTATCCAAATGCATGCAATTCACCTCAACACGTCATACTGTGTTCATTACAACGAAGGGTTTCCTTGTAAAGACAGAATTATGGCTGGATAAATTCTTTTTCCTTGCATATTTTCTCTTATTCAGTACCAAAGACCCACCATAAAACTCTGCCTCCAAGGCCTGCAACATAAAGATGTTGTTCCAATATTAGATTAAACAGCAAAGCAATGTGAAGACCCAACATGAATACAATTAGATTTACATTCATGTGTAATTGAAGAGGACAAAGGACTCTTTGGAAGCATAAAGTGTGACTCACTCTTATTCGGAGCTGCTAACCATGTTCATATGACACAATCTGAAGGAAAATATTACCTTACACAATAATAAAATTCTTTATAGCACAACGCTGCCCAGGCGGGAGGGCTCTGCTGTCTCAAATGGGTACTTGTTAATGACCTGTAATTTTGAGACCCAGGGAGGGTCACTTCAAAAGGTAAATGTGTGAGTTTGCACAGCATCTAAAATATCCATTATCCAGACTAAACAGAGGCAACCATTTTTTTATGTAACGGATGGCAATTTCTCAAAACAAAAGCGCAACTGTTCTAGAAATTCAGTGAATGATATCCCATTGTGTATGAAGCCATACACTCTCTATATCCTTTACAGAAGAGATCATTAAACATGGATCCTCTGACGTGTTCGCACTATTCCATTTTTTGTGTAAATTAATGATGGGCACGAAGCTCTTTATAATTTAACATCAAGGGGCAGTTCAGTGGCATTAACAGGTTAATCTCTTAATATAGGCCTCACCAGGATGGCATAGTTGATACAATTGCAAAGTGTTTATTTCAACATGCAGTTAAATTGTTTGTAGGTTAAATAAGGTTCGTCAAAAGGAATAGTGTTGTCTTATAAGTAAACTGTGTCATCCCCAGCTCTTTCTTTTTTATTATATTAAGCAATCTTGCTCTCACATATATAGTTATAGGATCTCATACCTCCCAACATTTTGGAAATAGAAAGAGGGACAAAAAGATTTGCAGCTCGGAGCCCTGTGACATTTTTTGACCACGCCCATTTTTGGGCATCACCCCATAATTACCATGTGCATTTTACAAAATTTGGCAGGTTATGAAAGTTTGAACACATTTCTGTGGTTTTTATGTGTTACTACAGTTTTGCTAATGAAGGTGAATTGCCCTTTAAGCTGCAAGTCACAGTTTCCCCAAGAGACCTGCTTGTCTTAAACTGTTACAAAAGTATCTATTCTGGGCTCTCTGCCAAAAGCCAATGAAGTTAGAAACCTGGTATCTTTTTCTGGTTGTTCGGTTCAGGAGATCAAAGAGATAGCTGTGACATTTCAGAAACAATCCAAAACTGTGGACTTAGCTGTAAAAATCAGGACTGTTCTGTAAAAAATGGGACAGGTAGGAGGTATGAGATCTATTTTCCAGAATGCTTGGGACATGGGGTTTTCCAGATAACGTATCTTTCTGTAATTTGGTTTGCCATGCCTTAAAACATTTAAACAATAAACCCAATAGGATTGTTTTGCCACCAATATGGATTCATCAGTCCTGCTCCATTAACTATAGTGGAGTTTTTGTTTTACTGAAACCTGATGATTGATGTAATAATGTGCATCTGATGGTTGGAGATATATGTGAGGGGTTGATGTACAAAAGCATGTCCTATTGGTTGAAGGTAGTGTGTGTCTAATGCCTGAACATAATAATGTACTAATGCGTGGGAGATATTGTCATACAGATCACACTGATCTCTGAGGGTAAAAGTTACCTATTGTATTTAGTGACCAATACCATAGAAGAATTTTTTACACATTTTACACATAATAAATCTGTGATACCTTGAGCTTGAGCCGCTGATGAATGAGAGTATCCCAACGCCAGGAGAGCCGTCTCCACCAACTGATTAAAAAGAACATCCCTTCGAACTAGTACAAACTCGGCATGTTCTTCCCTGCTGTCCATCTGCTCCACTACACAGAAGACTGGAAGCATCAGGCCTGTGTTCAGATCAGAACGAGAGAAATAAGACACTCATAAAGGGAGCTGTAAATAAATCTTTTAGAAAGTATGTATATTCAGTTCATGCCTAGTTTTTAAATACTAAGTTGCATACACTACAGTACACTATTGGCATATTGTGTGAAAGTTGCAAGGCGTTTTTTTCCCTTGCATTTGTATTTGAACAGTTTCAGCGCATGGCATTAATAACAGCATTAGTTCTATATTCAAGGGCACAAGTCCCTTGCCCCAATTAATGCAACCTGCTAAGGAAACCCTGGACTTACAGCCATGATCAGGTGATACTAAGTCCTGGTATAGTAACATACTGAAAACAAACATCTGTTTGCTTTGGGATAATGTATTGGGCCAAACTGTGCCCATTCTACTGCATAAACCGTCAGTATTTAAAAAGCTATAAAACAAATAGACCTTTGCGTAAAGGATCTACTGTATTAAGTAATTTTTTTCTAATACTAGCTTTTACATATTGAGAAAAGTATTGTACATTGCTATGTCTTTCTGGGAGTTAATACAACTGTTTCTCTATATATTCGTATTTAGGAATATGTATTATGTATGCTTCCATGTTGTGTAATTCAGAGAACATATTCCATCTTCAGGTATGGGATCCGTTATCCAGAAACCCGTTATCCAGAAAGCTCTCTCTCATAGACTCCATTTTATCCAAATAAGTAAATCAAAATTTTTAAAAATGATTTTATTTTTCTCTGTAATAATAAAACAGTAGCTTGTTCTTGATCCAAACTAAGAAATGATTAGTCCTTATTGGAAGCAAAACCAGCCTATTGGGTTTATTTAATGTTTTCATGTCTAGTAGACTTAAGGTATGAAGATCCAAATTACAGAAAGATCTGATTATCCAGAAAACCCCAAGCATTCTGGATAACAGGTTCCATATGTTAAAGCCTACTGTAGATAGATCACTAATTTTCCAACATACATTCAGTTAAAAAATTAGTTCTTTTAAAGTTATTTGTAAATGTAATTGGTATTAAAAGCAGCATCAGTCTGGCTGTTTATACATAGGTAAGTACTAAGCACAGGGCCACACTGACAAATTAGGGCATGGGTAGAGAGCAGGAGAAGAGATGCCTATGTGCCTTCCCCACCCACACCCAGGCCCCTAGGCTGTGCGGTCCTAGCGCCCGCCGCCCCCGCACCGCTCTAGCGAGAGCAGGCGCAACGGAGCACTAGGAACCTGCGTGCCCCCAGTGCTTCTCAGCAAGTGGCTGGGTGACATACCGCCCATACCAACTTGCCCTAGGCCCGGGCCTTGCCACAAATCCAGGCCTGCCCACACCTCATGAATACAGCAGTCCTGAAAACAGACAGCTCTGTATTCATTGGGGGGAATGCAGGAATCGTCTCTCCATTTTGGAGCACAATTCATCTACTGTGAATTGTGTGGAGAGCAGAAACAATTCATCTACCATGCAGGGCACAAAGTGCAAAAACATGGCAGATTGTGCTTTTTTTGCACTATGCACTGTCTTGCACATAGTAAATGTATTCCTTTCCCGTTGTTGCCTGTGAAGCTAGCCTGCTCCCATTCTTGAAGAAATATGCAAAGAACTGATCTTAAAGCATTTAAACTTAATTTATGGAAAATTAAATAAGAATAAATGCTTATCATAATAAAGAATTCTGCTTAACGGCCATGAGGGCTGGCAGTTGTGCACACATACATTAAATATACTGTACATGCTGTTTCAAAAAAGGGTATCCTTTCTTTCTCATTCTTTACAAGTTAATTTTTTACACATTCTTCATTTTATTACATGTTCTAAAAACTGCAGCCAACAACCTGGCATTTAGCATGACTCTCACAAATTTGTAGAGGATCTGCCAAATCCTTCTATGTACTATATAGCGAAGACAAAATATCTGGAAATTCCAAGCAAACTGCGTTCCTTTACCTGCCATATGCAGCTTAGTGCTGGGAAATTAAAACCCTTTCCAAGGGAAATTATACCCTATTTATACAAATGTGCAAAAGCAAAAAAGGAAAAACGAAACAAAATGAAGGTGTAATCATTTCTACATTTAAATCTGTTATCTGGCTAAGACCTGCCTGAAAATTCTGCCCACATAGGAGCCAATCTAATAGGGTTCTAAGCTTAGTGTTCTAGATCATCCCAATTTGTTGATCACTCAAAATGGACAGCTAATTTGATCACAGACTCCCTGCATGTACATATATATATATATATATGTAGAGGGTATCTGGCTAAGAGGAACAAAATGGGGTCATAGTTCCATTACGATTTAACTGATTGGTCAATTGGACACATCACCATAGGCAACTTGCATGATATCTAAAAATCGATCCTTGTGTGAATTTCATACAGTAAAATCTTCCCTTAAATAACTTCTCTTTTTAAAACCTGCAATTTTTCCCCATCCATCAAATACTAAAGAGCCTAATTTAAGAAATACATTTGCTTTCTCAAATGCCTCATGGTAAGGAAAGTAAAGAAAGGAAGATTCCGTGTCAGGCGGTCTGGATCCTATTAATGTGTCTCCTGCATGTCTCCGTCTTCAGCTAATAAATCAATTTTTTATATAGCTATTTTGTTTTCATCTGCTGGAAAGTCATTAACTAAAAAATAAATGTTACAAACACCCGATTGGCAAATGAATTTGTAATTTGCTTCTGAACTCTTTGGCAGAAAATGAGTTAAAATAACACCTCTCGCGCACATTAATGAAAGGAAGCTTTCTTGCATGTGTTTTAATTTAGGGGAAACCATTTAGGGGAATCAATTTTCTGTTGCACACTTTTCTATCATTAGCTGCCTGTATACTACTGTGTACACGCATCTTGGGATTTATAGTATACATTGCTTTAAAAACATGTCATTCAACTATACTCAAATCTATAGCAGTAACTGGAGAGCGTCACCCTTTAAATACTATTTTGCTTGTTTTAGTGTCCTATTTGCCACCTTAATCCTCATGCCCACGGCTCCTAAATTGACATTAATGTCACAAATGAGAAAAGATACATGGCAGCTCCCTCTCCACAGATACAGATCTGCAGAAATGGAATTTCATGCATGCAGAATAATACAGTAACAGTATACGTTCTCATGATTGTTAACAGAAAATGAGTAGAATTTATCTACTAAAAAAGGGATATACATTGTGGTGAAATTCTATAATGCTATGGAAAGATGTACACATATATTTCTAGTGCTACTTGTGCATTTCTGTATCAAAGGAATTTATTTTAAATACTCAAAAGTATTTTATCTCAGCAGCAGATATGAGATAGGGAGGTTGTTTTGGTGTAAAGATATGAAAACAAATTAAATATTATTTATATGCATTTGGCTACATTGTTTTGTCATGCCCTCTTATCACACTATTTTAATTTGACACGGAGACAACCTGTTTTTTGAGCTTTGCTAATTTAGTAAAGGACATTGTCAACAGTCTATTAACGAGCACACTTATACTTAGGGCTCTTACAGGTGAGTGTTTTTACCTGCGCTCCCCTGCGTTCCGGTTTCATGCGTTCAGCCGCAGGGGAGCGCAGCAGTAGACACACTGAATTCTTTTCAATGGGGCTGTATTTGCACAGACGCATGTAAGCACCGAACGCAGGAAAAATGCAACATGCTGCATCCCAACCTGCGTTATGCGCTTACATGCTGAACGCATGAAACTGGAACGCAGGGGAGCTCGTCTGCAAGAGCCCTAACAATCACACAAAGGGAATCTGCTCCAGATGCCTGTGCAAGCAAAGCCCCATCACTCACATCTTAACCTGTCGCTCAGGATCCAAAATATTATGGGCAGATTTATCAAAGGTCGAGGTGAATTTTTGAATTCAAAAAATTCGAATTTCAAGCTATTTTTTGTGTACTTCAGCTAGTGAATTGTCCAAATTCTATTTGCATTTGGGAAAAATTAAAAAATTTGAATATTGAAATTTATCATGTACTGTCTCTTTAATTCGAATTCAACCATTCGCCAATTTAAAACCTTCCAAATTGCTGTTTTAGCCTATGGGGGACCTCCTAGAACCGATGTGGAGTCAATTGTGAAAAATCTTTGGAGTCAATTTTATGGGAAAAACTTTGATTAAAATTCAAATGCGCTATTACTTCGATTCGTACAATTCTAATTTGGCTGAATACCTTTTAGATCCAAAACGGACCTATTTGGCAAAAAAAAAAAAACTTGTACTTAATTTCAGTTGGTCTTTTTGAATTCAAATTTCGAAGTTTTTCAAATTCGAAATATGCCCCTTAGAGTCGTCGCCATCCACCTTGTAATTAGTGTAATTAAAAGTAGACAAATCATTAATTATACACTGAATCTTAGATCCAGAGGTAAAATCCCTGACTGATTTAAGATTTTCCATTTAAAGAAATATTATGAGACCCTGTCCTACACTGTACATGGGGAGGCACATTTATCAAGGGTAGGATTTCAAAATCATGTGAGTTTTTCGAGTTTTTTCTCAGAAAAAAACTCGAATGTCAGGCTGCAAACATCACCAAATTGATCCCTGGACCTCTCCCATTCACTTATACAGTAATTCGGCAGGTTTTAGGTGGCGAACAGTCTAATAATTTCAGTTCTTAAAGGGTCTGAGTATGATAAATCTCAAAATTCGAATTTGAATTAAAATTCGAATTGAGTTTGGATAATTCACAATTCGAATTTGAAAGTTTCTGAATATTGATGCTGATACAAAAATTGGCATGACTTTCAAGGAAGTCTAATTGGCTTAAAAGTAAAAGTGAAAATACCAGTTTCTCAAAGCACATACTGATAGAACTGCAGGTGCATGTAAACAAATTAAAATACTATAAGAAAAAATCGTTCTGGTTTGGGTTTTTTTGTTTTTTAAGTATGATAAAACTCTACAATAGTTTTGCCATCAGCAGGCCAATTAAGCTGCAACCATATTTGTCTACTGAAATGACATACTGTGGATCTCTCTTGCTTTGTTATCACTTTTTTGTTACTGAGATTTCAGCCTTGTATGTAACCATTGTTCACATAACAGAGAAATAGCTGCAGAAATGCAACCGAGCAAAACAAATGACACGTTCCTGAAACTCAGAGAGAGAAAATTTTAGATTCACGTTTATATTCGATGTAAATCCCTCAATGCTGCTATATGCATTGCAGAGTCACATCGAGGACTGTTCAGAGTGAGTAGAAAGGGATGGAGGAACTTATAATTCATATAACATAGAAACTGATAATAATGGTTATGATGATGAAGAAGAAATAATACTGGAAATGAATTAAAGGAAATATATACTGTATATGGACTTTTAAAGGAAATGGTTTGAGATGGTAGGGCTAATTTATAAAAACAGGTGCCAACCAGTCAGTTGGAAGTGGGCGACCAATCAGAGCTTTGCTTTTTATTTCATTCACCTTTAGTAAACTTTTCCAAATGAATTGCTGATCGGATGCTATTGGCAACTTCACTTGTGACTCTGTTACCAAACTTTCTACTACAGCAATAATGGACTTCTGTATTTTAATCACTGTCATATTTGCTTCTGTTCTTCACATACGTTTACTATTACATGGCTGTTATGGAGCACTTAACCGTCGGTTTCTTCATGGTGTGTAAGATTTTTTCCGCAGTTCCACCTTTTCTGTCCAAACATAGATTTATACAGGTTATGTACATGAGAAAGGCTCTTGATATCTTCCTCAAACATACCCTTAGACTGCTCCCAATTGGTTAGACATTTGCTGGGGATTGCTGCAGGTGGTATAACATCAGTACCAGCGTCACTGAGGCTCACTTAAAGGAATGCCCCCTGAAACAAAATGCCCTACTCATCTTCTACCTATAGTTAACGCCACAACAGTATTAGCACTTATTATTAGATTGACAATGGATGACCCATTTGCATTCTAGTGAGGGTTATAGGCTAACTTGATTTTCCATCTAAAATCATCTCCTTCCTATCTGATCCAGTTCAGATATGCCAATGGGCTGATCATATTGACATAAATGTAAGAAGCTTACAGACTTATATACCACACTAAAACACAACCCAACATCAAAATATTCATTTCAAAATAAAAAGGTGTTAAAATGATTTGTTGTGACAAGGTGAGGCATGTCATTGAAATTCCAGAGATAAAGACCCCATGCACTTCACATTTTAGGTTATTTAAGTAATCTCATATAGTAAATCCCATCATAACTGTCCAACCAGTCTATCTTCACTTGATTTCCACCTCATTGTATGCATGTTTTCCAGTTCTAAGCATAAATCATCCTTAAACATAGAATATATACCCCAATGTTATGGTGTGGGAAACATGCCCCAACCTCAACCAGAATGAGATACCCAATAAATTAGTGCTCAACATTATTGTCCCATTTATGTCATTAACAGAAACTTTTCCCTTTCTGACTGCTGTAAGACAAAACATAAAATATTTCATTTCTTGTGTTATGTATACTTGGCTGTCTACTATAGCTTCTGTTTCCCTATCAGTGCTGGTTTTAATAATAATAAAAAAATATTATCCAACATAAAAAAATATAATTAACCAATCAGATATTTGCTTTTCGTTTCATTCACTTGTAGTATGCCTGGGTATACCTAGTAATTAACTAGGGATTCTCAAAAGATATTTAGTAATTAACTAGGGATACTCAAAAGATATTTACATTTAAACTTCAAATGGACACTAACATAAATAACACAATTATTCGGTACAGAATAATTCAGAAGACACAGAGAATGCTCTATAGCTTTCGTGTGTCATCAGGAAGGGATGTGACTGAAGCCACTGAATAGTCCATACATGCAAAGATGAAACAATGATCTAATGCAGCATTTTTTTCTGTTGTCATATCTATAACCCACATATTGTCATGGTATTTAACACATCTAGCTTTATTCCAGCGACTTTAAGTTATGAATGCCCACGTCCCTAGTGTGCCATACACTGGTACAGACCACATTTCCCATGCAGAACGGAACAAGCATGGCAAACTTCACAGGTCTTTAAAAGAACAATGGTTTGGGTATATGCCAGCCACATTCCATGGGCTTATTAGCATGTTAGAGGTTTTTGAACAATGCCTGTTCAGTTCAGTAGTGGGTGGTCTCCATCTTTAATCTGCAGATGTTTGCTATTAAACCATATACCCAGCATATAAAAGTACATTGAGGCATCCCTTTTACTGACACAAATCAGCAGTGCCAACCAAATCAGATCCTTTTTGGATAAGTCGATTGAATGCAACAGCTTAGGGCACAGCTATGGTTTCAGGACTGTGAAGCTGTAAAATCTGTCACTGGACCACCCAATGTACTTTAAGGGTCTATAAGAAAAAAACCTTGGAATTAATTTTCTACAGCCTTTTTAGGAATAAAGAATGAGGATTAAGGAGCCATCATATCCAGGAGATGTACAAACCTATTGTTACGGAGCACTGAGTAGGTTCTAACCATAGAAATAATCCACAGTTCTGTTTAGAGTGGTTAACTATAAACATTGAAATTCTATTTTGAGCTATATTATTATAATCTAACATAATCATTCAAGGTCTGAATTAAAACGTTGATGTGAAACAACAACTCTGCTGCTATGATGGCCTACAGTATATTCAGGTGAAACAAAATTTCAGAGTCTGAGTCCGCAAATCAAAAAAAGTAAAAAAAAAAAAAAAAAAGGAGCACATTGCAATGGTCAGAGAGGACCACATGCAGTCAGCAGTTTGACATTCCTGCTTCATAGGGTTAAGGGTAGGACAGAAACCTCTAAATAGCATTATATATATCATATCCTTTAATGTTAAAATCTAGTGATGGGTGAATTTATCCCGTTTCGCAGAAAAACGCGAATTTTGACACCCGTGTCAATTTTGATGCCGGCGTTAAAGTCAATGGCCGGCATTGACAGTTTTGACATGAGTGACGCGTCCAAAATTCGCAGCAGTTTCGCGAATTTATTTGCCGACGGCTAAACACAATTTTTCACGAATCCGCGCCTGCCGAATTTATTCGCCCATCACTATTAGAATTCCCATTTATATACAAACCATGAAGCATCTAAGGTTACCCTCACCTTAATTCATAAGTAAACATTGTTTCCCTCGCCTTAATTCATGAGTAAAGATGGTTTCCCTCGCCTTAATTCATAAGTAAAGATGTACATGGTCCCAACCAAAAATGTTCCTTATCCTATATCTTCCATTCCCCTGACAAAGCCTTTAAAGAATAGTCTCTAAGGTTGGGGGCAGAAAATCACAAATGTAATTTTGCTGACAAAGACTGTATCCTAATGGGTTAAGAACTACATGTGGATTTCCTTTTCAAACAGCTCCCTTGGCTGCTGTATAATGTTAGTTAGGTCTAAAGCTGGCCATAGACGCAAAGATCTGATCGTACGAATCGAGGATTCGTACGATATTCGGACCGTGTGTGGAGAGTCCCGACATTTTTCGTCCGGCGGAGATCGGACAGGTTAGAAAATTTCTGTTGGCTGCCAATAATATCTCTGCGTGTATTGCCGATCGTACGATTTTCAGTGGGAGACTGTCACTAGCTTTGGTTGGACATAGATATCGTACGATTGCTGTCAGGGGCAGAACATTGCTGATCTGTTCTTTAACTAATCTGACTGGTAAGACTTTGATCTGAATGGTTAGTGGCGGGTCGGGAGATCGGAAAGTCCGATCGTACGATGATTTGTACGATCGGATCTTTGCATCTATGGCCAGCTTTAGCCCCAAAATCTATCTAGTTGCAGGGACCAGGGAACACACTAATAAGAAAACAGACTGATTGAGATCTGTTATTCTTTATTATTTATATTTTGATTTTCATCATCTCCAATTCAAACTGTCTTTCCAAATATTCTGGGGACGACTGTTGGAACCAGACAGCAGTTTGGATCTCTAACTAGGAATTTATAAAATAATAATCAGACTTAAAGTTTTTGTGGCTCTTAGCGACTACCAATATGTGCCATAGATGTACATTCATATGGGTAGAGGGGGCTTTCATATTCTTATGCCCAGCTTTATGAAAATCATATCTTATTGTATTTCCTGCAGTAATAAACCATATATAGTTCCCTCAAAACAACAGCAGGATCCCCTTTAACATAATGAATTCAAGGGGATAACTTCCTCTGTTTTGTAGCAGGTCAGGCAAAGTAAGAATCTGTTTTGCAAATAATTCATAGATAATATGAGATACAGTTTCAGTTATCTGTTCTGTGCGGTTTAGTTGTGACTCAAGCCATAATGCAACAAATGTTTTTCTAGTACATATTTAACAGATTATCAACAGCGAACATGTCGTGGATTGGAAGGGGTACTAGTTTTATTACAGAACACTTGGCAGCTCATTCTAATATAAATACCTCTGTCTCAAAGAAAGTTGGTTCCAGGGAATAACAGAAGAAGAGAACATGAAGTCATCCGCCAGTCAGAAAGTGTAATGAATTATACATTATAACGATCCAACATTTGCTCCAATTCTGTTCACGCACAGTAACCAATTAGCCCCTAGCTTTTAATAGTTTGCTGTTAAAAAGTAAAATCTGATTAGTTGCTAAGGTTTGCCAGAAATGGAGTAAACTGTTGTTGAATATTTGTACTTTATGATTTCTTGTGAGTGACTGCTCAGTTTATATACTATATATATATATATAATCATAGATCCTCAATTAAACGGGCACTTGAATCGGGAAAATCGGATTTACCACTACCCAAACATTTTTTAGCAAAGGGACATGGGTTACCCACTTTGAGATTCATGGGGATTGACTTGGTACCTGAACCTAATAGGGGGGGTGACTGGGACCGGTTACTTTTGCAAAAAGAAGTTTATTGGATTAAAACTTTGGACACCGTGGCCCCTCGCGGTCTCAATGAATATTGCTCTTTTTCTCCTTTTTTGGATAAAAGATAAAAGGGGTAGATTCTGTAAAATGATTGTCAAGTATAATATAGCGATCTCTGCAAACAGTTTGTTTTTAGGTTTTGATACTGGTAATCCTTTTTGTGGATTTTTAAGTGTTTTTATATATAAATTCTATTTTGATGTTTAATATTTAATATTTATATATAGCACGTTATACACTGTATTTCACATTCTGTGTTTTATATGTATTTGCTTCTACAGAATGTATCTATTGGAAGAACCAGTCACACTAATGAATTTTCTAATTATCCCTCACACCTGAAAGGGGGCGTCACTGGGAGGTGGGAGTGAGCTGGGTGAGTCTTTAAATAGTTTTCACTTTGTTGTAATCTTTATCTTGATAAAGGCTCCACTCGAGAGCCGAAACGTTGATGGAATAAACAGTTTTACATTTCTTGAAGAAAATCCTGGTGTGCTTCAGCTTTTTTGTCGTATATATATATATATATATATATATCCATCGGTGACGGCACTCCATATTCAATCAAACTAAACAAATCATTAAATCTTTCAAAGGTTTATTAGTGGACCAATGTTTCAATTCCGTACAGGAATTTTCATCAGGGTTAAGATGTTTTTTTTAGCCAATGCTAGCCAATGCTAGCTTAACTTCGAACTGCTGAGCGTAATTTTGCTGGTGTAATTTCGCCAGCGTTCGGTACTCTGCCAAAAATACAGCCTTTAACTCATCACTAATCTAAAACTATAACTACACATAATTTACAGAATAATCATGCATTGGAATATATTAGAACAGCTTTAAATGATGACTTTTAGTATGGTTTTACCCACTGATACTTGGATTTAGCAAACCACCCCAGGTTCGGGGTTATAATACTCGGATCTGTTTCAGCCACACCCACTGGTCCTTTCCAGTAGCCCATACTCCTTTCTTGCCATGTGACGTAGGACTGCTGAGCAGTATGGTTGCTTGGATTCTGGTGATATTATTGCATTCAGATGTCCAAGTCACTGATTTGAGGTGTGAAATGTGCAATTAAAACTCTTTAACAATTAAAAACATTTAGGGGCACATTTACTTAGCTCGAGTGAAGGAATAGAATAAAAAACTACTTCAAAGCATTTTTTTGGCTACTTCGACCATCGAATTGGTGCTGGTCCACTGTACACAATATACATCTCAATTTGACCTAGCACCCGCTATTGGACTCGGGGTAAGAGTGCGGGTACTTATTCGACCCTAAGTAATTGTGCCCCTTAAATTTTCTTTATTGACTCAATAGAGGGAACCGAATTTCCAATGTTGGGATTCCCAGTTGTTTATAAAACCAATGCTGTGCTCTAACTAGTACACCTCATTCAATGATGTGCAAGTGTTAATAGAACATCTTAACCCAGAAACAGTACACACAAGCTTTACAATGGCATCCACCTAGGGTGTGCATTTTCAGACCAAATTCAGTCCCATGTGCACAGTGAAAAGTGGATTAGGTGTAATTATGGGTGTTTTCATTGGCATCTTTTGGGGCTATCATGCCTTAGAACTAATGCAAGTGACCATGGGTTAAACCTGACATTAAAAGATTTAATAGTTTATTTGTAACTGAGCCTTGTTTATTATGTTGTGTTTGTGTTGTTTTATTTGTCACTATGAAATGTTTGACGAGGAACAGGCTTGTAATAAATCCTTGTGCAATTAAAGAGCCAAGGTGCAAAAAGAATGAAAGCTCTGCTGAGACAGAGTTAGTGGTAAAAGAACCTGTAGCCTTGCACACTGTTTCATAAATCAAACTACAAAATGTGCATTTCAATAAGGAAATGCACATATTGGTTGAGTATTAATTTGAATCATATTTCCCATGTCTGTGTGTGACAACTCAACAGCATTACAAGGTGTAGAAAGAACACAGCCAATGCAATAACCATAACAACAACTTATATGAAGGAGACCATCACTGCTTATTAATAGCAGCCTCATTTCATAAACATATACTGTAACATCACTTGCTGCTCTTTTGTCCACATTATTGTC
The DNA here is from genome assembly GCF_017654675.1 of Xenopus laevis. Taxonomy (NCBI): domain Eukaryota; kingdom Metazoa; phylum Chordata; class Amphibia; order Anura; family Pipidae; genus Xenopus; species Xenopus laevis. The sequence continues at coordinate 78,324,978 of NC_054388.1, forward strand.
TTTCCCCCCTCTTTATTCTTCTCTATGGTAATATTTTCTCTTTCTGATTCCTGAAGCAAGAATACTTGCTTGTCTTGAACTACAAGTGTCTAGTTTATGGAAGCACTCTTGTTTTAGTTTAAAAGACAAGCTGCACAATGATCATACTGCTTTCAAAATACATAATTGGCTAGTACATTGAGTAGTCTGTGTTAGTTTATGCTATGAGAAATCTGAGTTGTCTGTATGAAGATTAACTGACTTCTACATAGCGCCAACTGTTCAGAGACTTATTTCCACATACCATGGGTTAACATCAGTTGTTCTACTGCTTTCAAGTAGAGCAGCCTTCTATATCCCAAACAGGACATCTTTCTAAGAACATGTTTTATCCAACGTGAGAAAATGTATGCAGAGCCTAATCCCCACAACTTGCTTAAAGGAGAAGTAAAGGTGTGTTAAAGATTATAGATAGATAGATAGATAGAAGCAATTTTAAACTGTTCTCTTCTTGTCTCCACCGCTTTTTTGTCTCCATATGCTCAGTACATTTTAACAAAATACATCTATTGTAAATAATAATGTCTCTGTCAATTTCTAGGACCTCTCGCTAAACCTTTATATAGAGGGTATATATATATATATATATATATATATATATATATATATATATATATATATATATATATATATATATATATAATAAGTCCAAAAGTACAAAAGTACCCGCACTCTTACCCCGAGTCCAATAGCGGGTGCTAGGTCAAATTGAGATGTATATTGTGTACAGTGGACCAGCACTCCGATAATTTTGGGATCCTTGATAAAGGCCCCAACGAGGGCTGAAACTTTGGACACACGAGTGATGACTCAATAAAATTGTTTGGAAATTATCAGAGTGCTGGTCCACTGTACACACTATATATATATTTCTACAGTTCTTCTTCTTAGCATCCAGGCATCATTTGATCTTTTACATCAATATAGATATATAGTAAACCTAGACTTTATCTTGGAATGCTGCATGCCTATTTCACAATTAAATGCATACAACATAGGCAACAGCATGACTTTCTTTAGTAAGTGAATATGCCTTTCTGTTATACCAAGCAATGAACCAAACCAAGGAAAATACCTACATAACTTTGATTACCATTAAAATATTAGCAGATTTTTTTTTGACCTGGTTACTTTCCTTTTTTACTGTAATGTGAAACATACCATTTGAAGGCAGATAACAACTCCTGGCCCACCCAGTGTGCCCATTTCTAGCGGTTCTAATGCATACACTATTTAGTTTGATGGCTGGCCTCACAAACCGAGGTTGTATACCACAAGTTTTTTTATAGTTACCTTAACCACCTCTGAGAAAAGATAGCATCAGTTTGAGGGCAGGCAGCCAGTTTGTATTTGGAGTAGTCAATCTGAACGGCATTGATGCTTTTTGCACATAATTCTTAAAATTAGCAACTTCCCACTGACACTTGGCAGACACTATTAAGAAACAGGTAGTAACGTAGTCATGTACTATGGACTCTAGGTCACTCCCAATTGGAGTATTCATTTTATTTTATCATTTGAGGTGCCTGTTTGAGACTAGCCTAAGATTAATGACACAGAAGTGTAGAGATTAAATCACTGTGTAAAATCAGCCCCAATGTCCTCGAGGCAAATGTGAGCTTCTAGGAATTTCCAGCAAACATTATCAGTTTTTCTCTTTCCTATATGCACTTGATTTGCACTTGACTTAGGTTACGTATTTATATAAGCATGAATATGGCTGTTCTTGCTTATTTACCTTTAACCTCAGACTAACATGCTTCCACGGGCATCGATATAATTGTACAGTTTTCCTTTTAGAGTGTGTAACTGCACAAGAGCCAGCCAAGACTAAACTTCCGAAAGTCACCAGACCATACTACAAAGCCTCTACAGTTACTAGACAAGAGGAACACATTCCCGTGTGCCCAGGCTTTGAATCTAGTTATGAATTAGAGCACACATTTCAGGTATAGCAGACCTAGGTAGACTGGCTCTTTCCTAGTCTGATGAACTACAACTTACTTCTTCGGGAGAAAACCACTGGAAGACTATTTGATACAAAAGCCAATTGCTACCAACATTAATGACAATAATCTACATCCACAAATGAAGAATGCCACACAGACATGTTTCTCCTGAGGGCTCTTTGGCAACTATGCAGGTAAGCAATAGAGGCATGCGTGATTTTTGTATTTCATATTTATCATTTTACTTATCAAGTAAAATGTCCACGGTTTTTAAAATCCAAGCAAAGTGGACATGGTTTGAGCTGTCTTTTTTCTGCAATGAAAAATAATTAAAACAAGGAGAAGATGTGGTTTTTATAGAACTTGTTTCCTGAGAGGGGAAACTGAAGAGAGTTTCCAAATGCAAAAATCAATTGCAGTTTTTCATAGTTGTCCCTTTATGTACTGTATATATTATAGAATTTGCAATGCTTTCTATTTAGGTTTGTTGAACAAACTCATAATCAGATATGAAGAAATAAAGCCTGCCTTTCTAGTATGACTCTCAGCTGCTTGAATGTACCAAAAATCATCTCCTATAAAAAGCCTAATTTGTACCCCATCCAGTAGCTGATTAGAGGGGTTAAATTTAAAAAGTTAGAATGTTAGAATGTTAGAACTGGCATGGAGCTAACGGCTTTATTGAGTCTGACCTTTGAACTCCCTTCAACCACGTTCCTGTGATGTTAAAAAGAATGAACAAGTGTTGCTACTAAGAGGTATGAATATGTACCTGTGTAGTTGGTACACTCTTGTCTGGCATCATGAAAAGGGTTCTGGGCCCAAAGGCTAGCTGTTTAGCAGGATATATGGCAGCAGCCAAACGTCACCAGCTTTAGTTCCCCTTAGTTCCTGATTAAGTGAATACAGTTGTAGAGTGGGCAATGTAAGTACACTGTGAGATGCAATATATAATTATTATATATATATATATATATATATATATATATATATATATATATATATATATATATATATATATATATATAATTGGATGCTAGCGATTTCTCATCAGGAAATATGCTCTTGCGCCAAGACACTGATATGATTGTACTGTTTTTACAGGATATACTGTATGTTCCAACTATCACATTATCACAGAAAAACTGTTACTATGTCACTCCGCAGTATAAGTCTCACTTCACTCAGTCTTTTGCCCCAAACAACAATATAGGAGCAGAAGTTTACATGAAAACTTTTTATAAGTGATTACTAGTATTTTCAGTCTTTAGAGATTGCTACTGTACCTTATATATTATGCACATCATTTTAAGTTTACTGACATCATTTTTGATGTTCAATTTATTAATAAACATCAAAATGTATCAAACGTCAAGCTTTTCATGTACAGGTATGGGACTTTAATGAAATGTAATTATTCCTTGGTAACAGCAATTGTTTGGAAACAGATCCGCACACACATGAGATTATGCAGTTGGGGGGTTGACCCCTTTTATTGTGCCACCAGAAATTCAACGTTTTGGGATACTGATAGTTTCCCCCCCGAAATGTTGAATTTCTGGTGGCACAATAAAAGGGGTCAACCCCCGACTGCATAATCTCATGTGTGTGGATCTGTTTCCAAACGATTACAGGTATGGGACTTGTCATCCAGAATGCTCGGGATTTGGGATTTTCAAGATGAGGGATCTTTCTGCAATTCAGATCACCATACCTTATACTAAAAAAACTTTTAAAAATGTATTAAACATAGTAGAATTGGTTTGCATGTAATAAGGATTATTACATTTTAGTTGTAATCAAGTACAAGGTACTGTTTTATTATTACAGAGAAAAGGACATTTTTAAAAAAAGATTACACTTATTCAATTAAAATGGAGTGGGAAGTGGCATTCCAGTAATTTGGAGATTTTTGGATAACACGTTTCCAGATTATGGATCCCATACCTGTATTGCACTGCCAAAGACGTATAATAAGTCTCATAGTCTTATAACTAATTCCCTTTATTTCATTAGGGTATTTCAGTATTGGTATTCTGCAGTGATATGAATTTGAAATTTTCATCCTTGAAACTAACAGTAGTTAAGTGTTTGGGGATAATTTGTTTCAGTTTAACTTTGTCCAATTATTTTTTCCACTGTACATAAAATGTAACCAGTGATCAACTTGAATCTCTTTTCTATATTTTCTTTAAAAACAAGCCGCTCTGCCAAATTTTTATTTACAATACAGTCTGGGGGAAAAAAAAGAATCCCTCCCTGTGGATTTACAATTCTAATCAACAATTTCATAAATAGGCATTTTCTATTCATCAATCATCTGTCTTTATGCTGAAATCTCATGGAGTAAATTACTAACAGAGAGACCTTGCCAATTGAAGTAAGCGAATATTACCCAGTAGGGATATAAAGCTGTCAACGCCAAAGCACTTTTGATTTTACTAAATACTGCCTGGTTATTAGGGCAGCTTAACTATTTCACTGTTACTAGAGCACAGGCATTTCAGCAGTGATAAAATTAGTTTAATTAAAAATAACGACATTTTTTTTATTTACCTGTGAGCAGTGACTTGTTTTTATTCTAGAAATCTTTAAAAATTATTATTGCCTGTGAATGTACAAGGTACAAGGCAGCTTAAAGGGAACAGTCTGATGCTGTTGTTTAGAAATGTTTTGACATATGCCTCGATTTTAGCTTTATCAATGTCACTTTCTAAAACAATTCCAAGGTATTTCATTCAGTCTACTGACAACAGCACTGCAAAATCATGATGATGACCAGTACTTATATATTGTGATCTATTATGAACTACAAAGGCACATGTAGGTTCTACCTTGTGACCAAACATTGGCATTTGACTTTTCCCAAATATTTCAAGAATGAAGTTGATAATGAATAATTCATGTTTAACATTAAACTCTCAATTTTTAACAGTTTTCCCTTATTGTAGCAAGATTTTGCTTTCTGACTTCCTAATACCAATAGAAGAAAAATATTGGACACAATCATTGGTCAGTTAAAGCAATAGATAAAGATAAAAAAGGTAACTGTAATGATATAGAGTCAAATACTAAAATCACCCTACATGTGGGTGAAGACGATTAAAATGTCACAAATAATAACACATTTCTCAGAAAGCTTGGAGCACGCTTTCAGCAGAAGCAATGGGGACTAATACAATAAAGGAGCTTTGTAAGTCAGCAAGAATGTTGGGATGGCCGATTCACTTAACATGTTTTAGAGTACTTGGATGTATTCCTGAACAGGCAAAGCTTCCAGGGCTATAGATGTAATCATTATTAAGCAAAGGGGGGTTCATACTCATTCTTCATATTTTCTTGACTTCCAGCCCTTTAAACACGTCCACCCAGTAGTGCAAATGACAACACACGGTCAGCATCCCAGTGTGTCAGAACTTTGGCTCACAAATTATTCCTGGGATATATACTGTACTTGCAATGGAAGCTGCAGGTTAAAAACCACAAATAATGTTATGAAGCTGCAGGACTTCATATTAGAACTCTAAAGATGTATGAGACATTTCCTCCAAAACCATATAGATTATTTATTGTTTGAGAGCAGCATAAATGTGTATTAAATTACATTGTAATTTATATATATATATATATATACTAAACTAAGCAAAAATCATTATAAAGAAATAGCAGTACTTGGATGTTAAAATGTGGTATGGAGAACATGTTTTAAAATCTTGCATTCAGAAGAGAGCATTAGAAAGAAGGGATTATTAACAGGTCATAATTGACTTACAATAATGAGCTGCTTTAATTGCATTTGGCGACATTTTTAGCTCCAGAAAAAAAGCAAGACTGAAAAAGTATTTTTGGAGGCAATAACTGAAAGAATTCAATGCATCATGTGCATAATGGGCTTAAAAAGGAGGCACAGTACCAGAATTTAATATTACTGTGCATATTTTGCCGTTTATATGCAATTTGAGAACAGCAAAACACTTGTTTCTATATTTTTGTTTTATAAATCCTTATGTTTCAGAGGTAATCCATAATACAATGGTCAATATAGTATACCCTTCTCAATGCCCTTTATAATCGCATACAGAGACCAGGAAATACAATTATGCATATCGAATTCATGGCAATGGGAAAGTTCAGCTATCTGAATAAACAACAATTTTACACAGAACCAACAGTGGAAACATATCTTTAAAGGATCATGATTGCTAATGAATAAATACAGGTCCTATAATAACAACCCATATAAAAGGCATGATGCCTCAGAAAACAAACAGAGTCCTTCATCATTCTATACATAAGGTTGGATGTTGGATACATAGTACAGAATTGTTTTTTAATAGGCGAAACTTTATTACTATGGTATTTGGCCCTAACATAAGCCTGGTAGCTGTGTAATTCTATCATTTTGTCACCATACATTTGCACCCATGTTTTTGTTACCGAAGAAGATACCTTGTTTTTGTTTGTAAACTGTAAACACCTACGCACAAAATTAGGGCCCTCCTTTTTGTACTTTGGGCAAGAGTGCAGAAAGAAGAGTAAATCATTCATACTGTATACGATAACACTGGGTTATTCATAAGGGACAAAATAAAAATGCCTCTAAAATATTATACAGATCGTTTGGGAAGCCACAAAACATGTTGCTACCCAAAGTGAGAAATGAGAAGCCTTTGGTGACTTGAGAGAAACATGTTTTAACATTTTCAAGGGTCAAAATTCAAATAGGAGCATTTGAAAATGCTACTTTTTTAGCAACACAGGGATAGATCTCTACACATATGCAGGATAACACACTTTTCTTAAATAAAACAGGTTCGTTGCATCCAAGAAATATTTTTAGATTCAACACAGCAATCTAAACAGAACTTTAAAATTATAGGTGACTCTGATACAAAGATAACTGTTAGAATGCAGTAATGAGCCCTTACAAAATTGTGTAACATATATATTTTAATTGCTCCCAAATGGGTCTGTGAAGTATGATAATTCTTTGCCACCCATGATTTTGAAAATACGTTATAACAAAAACAAGACAAGCTAGTTTAATTTTAGAAATTTCGCAAACATTTAAGCCATGGAAAACAGGTAAAAGTTAGCAGTTTCTAGCAAATATGCACCCATTACAAAGTAACGACTACAAAGAACTATTAATATGAAATGCGTTGGGTATGGATCAAGTTAACAGCCCCACCCAATTTAATCATCCCTGTAGGTAAATGCCTCTTTTTATGTCTCTTCAGTGCATGAGTCGAATTCTTGTAATCATTATGTGAATGACTGTGCAGTTAACGTTCCCTAAAACAAGTGTGACTATATGAGCAAGACATTTGCCCCTAAAGAGCAACATTTCAAATTTTCTAAAAGAATTTTATGGTCAAAACTCTCAAATTTGAATTTTGAATTATCCAAACTCGATTCGAGTTTTAATTCGAATTCAAGTTCGAATTTAGGGATGTATCATACTCTGGCCCTTTAAAAACTCGAAATCAACTATTCGCCACCAAAAACCTGCCGAGTTCATGAATAAGTCAATGGGAGAGGTCCAGGGACCAATTTGGGCATGTTAGTAGCCTTCCTGAAATTCAAGTTTAGTCGAATTCGATTTGAGTTTTCGAGTCGGTAAATCTGTAAATAAAATATTTCTTGATAGCTATTTTGTATACAGTTGTAAAGATTTCTATGCTATAGATGCATGGGCCGTAAAGCCCCACAGGTTCTGAATGGCTGCCTTCAGGAATATACAGGAATGTATTTATATAAATAGTATTGCTGCTTCACATGCAAACATGCATATACAGTTTATATATATGGAGAGGGAGTGAAAAATCTTCCAGAAATCTGGAAGTACAGGACTTGTAGCAACCAAAAAAAAGTGCTATATATATATATATATCATATACACCCTGTGATACATTGTATGTAAATGATTATAAAGTTAATGTCCCTTTAAGCCTTGAAAAAAATAGCAGCCTGCCTCTGCTTCTTTGTAAAGATTCAAGCAGTTAAAATTCCTGCCTTCCACGAATGCAAAGTTTAGGTTGCTCCATTTTTTTTCCATTCAGTAAAATAAAACAACAGTATAAGACATGTTGGTATAAATTGTTTTGACTAAAAATATCAAACTTTGATCTACTTTGCTGTGTAGCCATTCTTTCTCTTTCTGTGTATATGCTGCTACGATGGGTATACTCATAAAAACGAAAATGCCTGGGTGCAATTAGCAGAAAATAACAGAATACAGAAAAAATGCACGTATATTATTTTCTCTAGTGCAAATATGTAATTAGGTAGCATTTTGGACAGACAAAAAAAAGTATGGTAATTAAGAAAGCAAATTTGCTTTTTCAGAATTCAATGATAGATAGAATATATTCTTCACTGTCAATGGATATATTTAAGGGTATGATGCACTTCCAAAGGCATTTTCTAAACTCATTAAGCATCCACTGATAATAATAAATATAATGCTGTATTATACTATTTACTATTTATACTGTATAACACTGGACACTTTTCATTGTCAATTGTTTGTGCATTTCTGGTTTAGCAACACAAGCTAGTCTGGTTTCAGTTATAGTTATATTCAAACTTTATCCTACTTGTATTTTTTTTTTGCGCCCATTAAATGTCATATACAACTTAAAGAGGCGGGTGCTCTCATTTGATACTGATCACTTAAACACAACTTACAAATGAAAGAATTGGGTGCCTTGAATGACAGACAACATTATTGAGAATCATATCCAAACTCCCCCTGCATTTAAGAAGTCCTGGCTGCCCTATTTCATGGTTCCAAGCTTTTTAAAATTTGGTTTCATTTTCTGTGGCAGATAAAAATGTAGTAAGCATAACCAAATTAAAGCATGTGCTGAGCTAATTATTTATTCATAAACATCTATGTATCTTTCAGGAGATGGCAGGTGCTCTTCTTTTGGGCCAAGAACTTCAATCATTTAAAATAAAGTAGACAATGTTTTCAAAATCCTTTTCTTGTTGTTAAAAAATCATCAAATCTATATTTCTTTATTTAGAAGAAAAGCAAATTCTTTTAAAAAAAAAAAGTGCAGACCATTTCCAAAATTCAGTGCATATTAAAAGCTTATGACAATGCTCAGCGGTAAGGAGGCTCAACGGATACAATGCCACTATGTTGGATGATTGTTTTAATCCCAGCTAAAGGGACTAACAACTAAAGATTTGGGTTTTGAGGCTTCCTCTAACTATTTTTATGCCTCATGCAATGCAATCCATACTATACAGATATTTCTATAAAATTATAGATATAAACACATAATAAGGATTGAACTGTATCTAATTACAGGAAAAGTGAACAATAAGACAAGTCCAGTCATTCACTATTACCCTGGTTCAACCAGTAATGCAAGCAAGATATGAGATTTAAGCACTAAACATCAATAGATTTCAGTCTTATGCTATTATCTTTGAGAAAGGGTCATGCTTTACAAGTTCCAGTCCTTTTAGTATCTCTGATTATGATGTATTTTCTTAATTACCCCTCATTTTATTTGAATATTCCTCCTGGAATCATGACATCTATGTAAATGATTAGGAGCATATTTTTAGGAGCATCTAGAAGCAGATATACAAGAATCTATCAGTATCACAATCTGTTTGCGGCAAGAAAGAGCAGGGTTGATAATCATTACAAAATTATAATTAAATAAAAATTCCTTCTGGTTACTTACACTAAAAGCTTTTGGTCTAAAATCAAACAAAGTAAATCAATTATCAAATAACAGCATTAAAATAGCAAAGATGCTCATCCCTAATCATGTTACCATTGAGTATTGCTTTCAGGTAATTAAATATGTATTTCACTCTCTCTTATATCGCAGGCTGATTCGCTAAATATTTGACTGAGACCAAACGTCGGTCAAACAATAAATCACAAAGTAGATGTTAAAATGAATAGAAGCATGGCACCATACTAAACCCAATTCCTTGGAGTGGGTAGGTGCTCCTTTACACTCAGTGGTGCTTAATATATTTAACTATAAAAACTTCTCAAAAACTTCTTTGCATTACTGTGTACGTGCAAAGTGAGATTCAGATGCGTGTGCTCCAAGGCCCTGGAATCACCCCAGCAATAAATAGACCCAGAGTATTAAAATGAACATCCAGTAATGTAGGTAAAATGTTAATAGTAGACTTCAACAACACAAAAAAATCAAAGTGCACTCTCAGTTGTGTCCATACTTGAACAACACCAAAGAAGTATGAATTTGCCTGTACAGTCTATAAACACACTTGTTTCAATATACAGTGCTACACAATATGTTGGCGCTATATAAATACATGTTAATAATAATAATATTTATATATGTTTGTTTATTATTTATTTAATTTTCATGTCGGAAAAAATACATATAGGGGCAGATTCATTAAGGGTCGAATTTCGAAGTTAAAAATACTTCGAAATTCGACCCTCGGATTGAAATCCTTCGACTTCGAATATCGAAGTCGAAGGATTTAGCGCTAATCCTGCGATCGATCAATCGAAGGATTTTCCGTTCGATCGAACGATTAAATCCTTCGAATCGAACGATTCGAAGGATTTTAATCCAACGATCGAAGGAAAATCCTTCGATCAAAAAATCACAGGCAAGCCTATGGGGACCTTCCCCATAGGCTAACATTGACTTCGGTAGCTTTTAGCTGCCGAAGTAGGGGGTCGAAGTTTTTTTTAAAGGGGAAGTACTTCGACTATCGAATGGTCGAATAGTCGAACGATTTTTCGTTCGATTCGTTCGATTTCGTTCGAATTCGAACGCATTTAACCAATTCGATGGTCGAAGTACCCAAAAAATACTTCGAAATTCGAAGTATTTTTCATTCGAATCCTTCACTCGAGCTTAGTGAATCAGCCCCATATTGTGAGTATAAAATAGACATAACTATTTAGGTGCATTCATAATTATAGCTGATCATTATGAGCATACTGAATTTGAAATTAATAATATTCATTTAGTGTGGGTATAAATACAAGCAAAACTATGTTTGTATTATTTATTTACATATTGGTCTATGGTTTTTAAAATCAGTTGCATACATATTTACACATCTGTGTGCGTGTGTACAGTTTGACTGCTTTTATTTAGTTTTATGCAATGTGCATATATAATATGATATTAAACACTAACATACTGATATATATATAATATAATTAGTGAAACATTTTAATATAAACAAAAAAAATAAATACATTTGTGCATAAAAATGAATATGGAGCAAAGAATTTTTTTTCATTTTTGCTGCTACCCCCCCCCCCCCAAAAAAAACTGAAGAATAAGTTACCTAAGTTTAACTGTTTTTGTGCTGCGATGACAGGCAACACATTGCACCATCAGCCCTGCAGGATTCCAGATTCCAAGCAGCGCTCAGCACAGCAGAACCACAGCAGCACAAAGTGTGGTCTGTCTGCAGATTTGTGACGTTAATTAGAAAACTAAACACTATCGGCCAGACGAATCTATACATGATTTTCAAATGATTAAAGGGCAACGGTCAAAGCAAGCACAAGGGGTCATTCGTATTAGCAGAGCCACATGGCACACACCAGGACGTCTGCAAGACGGAGAAGGAACTGACTCTTAGCAATATTAGCCTAAATATCACGTATCCTGGCACCAGAGAATATTTACACGTCTCTTCTTCATTTTCCAAGTGCTGTTTGTGGCTATGTGTGTATACTGAAACTCACTATTAGTGTATAAGTGGAATGGTGTGCAATTTGCTCAGTGGTTTAAACAGTAAAGTTTATCTTTCATTCATTAAAAAAAACAAAACAGCATTTATGAATCATTGTCTTTGTATTATTAATACACACAAGCTTTATTGCATTCACACACTCACACGCATATGTGGAAATCTGTGTGTGTGTGTAATAGTGTTGGGTATTTAAGTATTAAAGCATAAATGACAGTGTATCAATGCATAATTCAGTTTCAAAGAAAGAAGCCTAGCAGAACATATCTATAAACTGCTTTTATAAACACTATAACGGGTTTATAGCCGCCTTTCAAAAGGGTTCTGCTGCTTTGTCAGTAAAAAGGTTTTAAAAAATCATAGTTGACCATAGAAATGGCAGTCTTTGTTACTGGGAATACAATAAAAATGAAGCCCTGTTCCAAAGAGCTTATACTTTAGTGGAAATATTAATACAGTTATGGGATGCGTTATCCGGAAACCTGTTATCCAGAAAGTTCCGGAGACTCAATTTTATCCAAATATATACATTTTTAAAAATTATTTCCTTTTTCTATGTAATAATAAAACAGTAATGTTTACTTGATCCAAACTAAGATATCGTTAATCCTTATTGGAAGCAAAACCAGCCTATTGGGTTTATTTAATGTTTACATGATTTTCTAGTATACTTAAGGTGTGAAGATCCAAATTACAGAAAGTTCCGTTATTCGGAAAGCCCCAGATCCCAAAGCATTCTGGATAACAGGTCCCATACATTTAATAGGAATTTTTAAAAAAAATTATATATATATATATATATATATATATATATATATATATATATATATATATATATATATATATATACAGGTATGGGTATTCTCCAGAATGCTTGGGACCTGGGGGTTTCCGGATAATGGATCTTTCTGTAATTTGGGTCTTCATACCTCAGGTCTACTAGAAAATCATGGAAACATTAAATAAACCCAATAGGCTGTTTTTGCTTCCAATAAGGATTAATTATCAGTTTGGATCAAGTACAAGGTACTGTTTTATTAATATAGAGACAAAGGAAATCATTTTTAAACATTTGGATTCTTTGGATTAAATGGAGTCTATGGGAGATGGCCTTCCCGTAATTTGGAGCTTTCTGGATAACGGGTTTCTGGATAATGGGTCCCATACTGTATATATATATATATATATATATATATATATATATATATATATATATATATATATATATATATATATATATATATTCTCATGGACCCGCACTCCAGCTTTGTAGTCGATCCTTGAAAAAGGCCCTAATGTGGGCTGAAATGCTGGATGTATAAGATGTGTAAAAAAAACTATTTGATTCACTACAAAGCTGGAGTGTGGGTCCATGAGAACTTCTTTGTATATTATTTGACCCTGCACCCACATTTACAAAAAGTTTGATCCGGATTTGAGTGTGTTTGATTTCTGACTGAAACGTTGAGCAAAATAAACCTTTGATTCAGCAAGTCCTGTGAGTGCTGTTCTTCTACATTGCATATATATATATATATATATATATATATATATATATATAGTGGCACACTGTGCCATACAAATATTTTACATATTTTCCTAAGAATGCTCACAAAAGGTGTAAGGGAATTTGCCT